>NC_064852.1:19649579-19732079 GCF_024139225.1 Suncus etruscus | reverse complement strand
ATGCCTGCCACAGTCCACAGAGGACATGTTAGGACTCGGTCTCGGGGGCCCAGATACTTCACAGCACACCTCAGGATCCTCACAAGTGTGTGACTATGGGGCTCACACCAGCTCCTGCAGTTCCCTCTTGGGGCAGGGTGTGGCCCCCCATGCACAGCCTTTGCTCCACTGTCTCCTGCAGGTAGACACGGATGTCGTGGTTCTCACCACGGGCGTCTTAGTGCTGATAATCCTGCTGCCCATGATCCCGCAGTCTGGGAAACAGCATCTTCATGACTTCTTTGATATTTTCGGCCGCCTTTCGTCATGGTGCCTAAAGAAACCCGGTAAGGAGGAGTCTTGCTGTGAGCAGCCTACGTGTGCATTCAGGCCATGCAGAATTGGAGACTTGTGCTGGCGAGCCTGGAGCAGCACAGCCGTGGGACAGGGCCTGTGTCCCTCTCACATTGCTACTCTGTTGTCAAGGAGCTCAGATGTCTGGGGCCACAGGCATGCTTTGACATGCAGGGGGAGGGCAATGCTGTGTCCATGCAGTGGGCCCCGTATTGGTAGGTAGTAAGGACCTAGTAGTGAGACCCCCATATTGGTAGGTAGTGAGGGCCTAGCCAAACCCTCAGTCCCCTGAATACTTGAGCTTCAGGGCCATTGGTCATCTAAGTACCGGTTGTGCAGAGAGAGAGAGAGAAAAAAAAAAAAAGGCTGGGCCATATGCCTGCTCCAGGCCAGGACTTGCCCAGGATCCGAGTACGGTAGGATGTGGTCCAGCTGCCCTCTCCCTTCTCACATTTCAGGATAGGTTCCTTGTTCCCAAGAACCACAGAGCTTGAGGCTGATGCAATTCTGTTTTCTGTTCCTGATTTGGTTTTGGACCACTCCTGATACTCAGAGCTCAGTCCTAGCTTGTGCTCAGGGGTCACTCCTTATCTTTTTTTTCCTTTTCCTGTGTTTTTTGTTTTTTTGAATTTCGGGCCACACCTGGTGTGTTTAGGGTGCCCTGAGCTGAGTTCAGCCACGTGCAGGGCAAGCACCGAAAAGCCTGCTCTGTCTCCGGCTTCTATATACCTATTTTTATTTAGTAAAACGATTTTATTATTCTTGTTTGTTTTGAGGGTTGCATATGCTGGTACTCAGTGGCTGCTCCCAGGATTGTGATCCTGGGGTGCCTGGGATGGAACCTCGTCTCCTCTTCACATCCTGAGTCTACACAGGGGCCCATATCCTGTTCTTCATGGGGTCTTTCTTTATGAATACTTCTCACCAGTGCTCTGTTCGGGATTGCTTCTCCTACCACAGGGCTAGACATACTCCAGCTGTCAGCACTGAGTGTTACCAAGAGCTCAAATTGGGGTTCTGGCAGAGGTTTCTTGAAAGTTCTGGGGCAGCTGGGACTGGAATGATAGCACAGAAAGGAGGGCATTTGTCCTTGCAGGATCTGACCCAAGTTTTATTCCAAGCATGTCAGAAGTGATTTATTTCCTTTGGGGGGCACACCCCTTGGCACTCAACTTGGCTCTGTGTTCAGAAATTGCTCCTGGCAGACCTGGGGGACCATATGGGATGCTGGGAATCAATCCCAGGTCTGTCTCTGGTCAGCCGTGTGCAAGGCAAATGCCCTACCATTGCACTGTGTCTCCAGCCCAGGAGTGATTTCTGAGTGTAGAGCCAGGAGTAAAACCTGAGAACTGCTGAGTGTAGCTCAAATTCTCCCCACACCCCCAAAAAAGGTTCTGGGACAGAGACTTTTGTCAGCGGTAGATACTGTGAGAGCGTTGGGGGTCTGTATGGGAAAGGCAGGAGAGGAGACCAGGCATGTGATCTCAGAGAGGGCCTCATTTGAGGGGTTCACCCATGGACTTGAGAAGCCACTGAGATGTTGCTGGGAGGTAGGGGATTGGTGGCCTGGGGTCTCTGTCTCAGTGTCCCACTCTCTGGAATCTGGCGGAGGCCTCCACAACAGAGTCCCCTGTGCCCCCGAGTGACCGTGTCTTCTGCAGGCCACGTGACGGAAGTCTACCTGGTCCACCTCCATGCCAGCGTCTATGCGCTCTTCCATCGCCTCTACGGCATGTACCCCTGCAACTTCGTCTCCTTCCTGCGCTCCCACTACAGCATGAAGGAGAACTTGGAGACGTTCGAGGAGGTGGTCAAGGTACATTTTCCTGTGTCTCTGCTCTGGGGACTGTTCCCATGCAGCTCTGGGCTCCAGTGGGAGACAGGAGACTTTGGGTAGTCACCTTCCCTGCACCCCTTGTCCTGGCTGTACTGACCCGCTGCCTAAAGTAATCAACTGGCACTGTTAGAAGGGGGTGGTTTTGTGGCTTCCTCCCGAGGCAGGTGGGCAGGAGTCCCAGGGAAACCCCAGTGCACCAGACTTTCTTCTTGCCGAGTGTTCCCCCCCACCTGCCTCTGGGGCCTTTTGTGATGATGCATCGAACCCCAACTCTTCCAGCCGATGATGGAGCATGTGCGGATTCACCCGGAGCTAGTGACTGGATCTAAGGATCACGAACTGGACCCACGGAGGTACTGACGCATAGCTGACCCAGCTGTGCTCCCCTTACTCTCGGGCCCTATCTCTGGAGCCCTCCCCCCTATGTGGGTTTTAGATTTCTCTCTTTTTTTCTTTTTTTTTTGGCTGCATCCAGTGGTGCACTACTGACTCTGCTCAGGGATCACTTCTGGTAGGTCTCAGGACTTCGGTGCTTGATCAGACCTGGGTTAGCTATGTGCAGGGCTAGAGCCATCGTGCTGTCCTGCCTTTCTGGCCCTGGCTCCTGCCCCCAGGCCAGGGCTCCCTTTGAAATGTGGCTTCTTTTTGTTTGTTTTTTGGGTCACACCCCCACCATGAGATGCTTAGGAGTAACTCCTGGCTCTACACACAGCAATCACTCCTGTTGGTGCCCAGGAAACCAAGTAGGGTGCCAGGGATCAAACCCAGGTCAGCCATAGTGACCTCCCTGCTGTGCAATCACTCTGGTTCCCATGAGGCTGCTTTTCTTAAGAACAGCCTGCTTTGTTCCTGGCTTTGAGACTGTTGATCATTTTTGTTTGTTAAAACAGGTCTTGGAGCCGGAGTGGTGGCACAAGCAGTAGAGCATTTGCCTTGCACATGCTAACTTAGGATGGAGCACGGTTTGATCCCCCGGCGTCCCATATGATCCCCCAAGCCAGGAGGCACCGGGTGTGGCCAAAACCAGAAAAAAATCAGGTCTTTATTTCCTGCGCTGCTATGTAGGAAGTGGTTTTTCTTTTTTCTTTTTTCTTTTTGCTTTTAGGCCACACCCGGTGACACTCAGGGGTTACTCCTGGCTCTGTGCTCAGAAATTGCTCCTGCCAGGCACAGGGGACCATATGGGATGCTGGGATTCAAACCACCGTTTATCCTGGATCAGCTGCGTGCAAGGCAAACGCCCTTCCACTGTGCTATCTTTCCGGCCCTAAGTGGTTTTTCTTGTTATTTTTTAATATATTGATGTCTTCTGCAGAGACCCAGTATCTGCTGGTATTGGGGTGGGGGTGGGGAGTCCCCTCAATGGTTTCTCCCAGCGTGAGAGGCCTGTTGATTCTTCTTTTTTTTTTTTTGTTCAATTCTACTTACCTTGGCATAGATCTATCTGTACGTCTGTGGAAGGACTGAGCCAATGTCATGCTTTTGAGCTGCTGTGTTTACATGCTCACACGTATTATCTAGCAGTGTTCAGGTCTTTCTCCAGGCTGTGCTCTGGGTAGCAAATGGGTTCTCATGGCCTGAACCCGCATCTGTCCTGTCTCTCTGTTCCTGCAGAGGGTTTCTGGGCTTATTTACCTGTATCCCTGAAGCTGTGGATGGGGGCAGCACCAGGGACCCCCCTCTGTTCTCTACGTTGACTGATTGTAGACACCCTGGTCACCTGGTTCTCTTCCTTGGCTTTTGAAGGCCCGTGGCCCGAAACACAAGAAGCTACAGACTATGATTTTGCACAGTTGCGCCCCTGAGTCCGCCTTTTTCCTGGCTCCTCCCTGACGGGGTGCTTGTGCTCAGAAACAGAGTCCCCTATAAATTCCCTGGGACTTTAGGGCTGATGCCATTGGAGGCAAATGTTTGTTTTAACATACTGTTACAAAGCTGCCTAGATAAGCTTGTTGTGTCTGCTCGTGTGGGTAGGTGGGATCAGCTGGATTTTGAAGAAAGTTCTGTCAGAGGAACAAGAAGCCATCAGGAAGCCGAGAGGAAGAGAGCAAGAAATCGCAATAGGGTGTAGGGGACAGGGGTAGCAGGAAATTGCAGGGAGCAGTGGTTTGTGCACTGAGAGGGATCTCGGACGCACAAATGCCTGCAGAGAGAGAGAGAGACAGACAGACCAAATCAGGCTCTCATAAAATAAATCATTGGCTCAGGTTGAGCTTTTCTCAGAAAGTGGACCTTGAACATAGAGATGAACAATAGAAGATGAAAGAGAAAAATGGGACACAGGCCGGGAGATAGTGCAGTGGGGAGGGCGCTGGCCCTGCACACAGCCAACCTGGTTCAATTCTTGGTTTCCCTCCTGAGACCCATCAGGAGTGAGTCCTGAGCACAGCTGGGAGTAGCTCAGCCTCCTCTCAACCCTCTCCCCCCTGCCAAAAAAAAAAGTGGTAATATAATTCAGGCAGGAACCCTAATGTCTAATAAAAAAAAATAAAGTGGGAAAGACATGAGGTTTCACAGGCAGAGAAGAGCCAGTGACAGGGTCCAAGAACATTTACAGGTCTACGAACCCCATATCTAGAAGTGGAGAAACAGACTTCAGATGGAAGGGACTCAGGGTATCACTCACTCAGGCTCTGGATTCCTGCTCCAGCGCTGTGTCCAAGTCACCAAGCTTGGACTTGGTGGTCCTTCTTTTCTTGCTGTGGTAGATCTGTTTGGCCACTTCTCAGCACTCGGTTGAGGCTCAAGCCTTTCTGAGACTGCATGCTGGTCTGCAGGCAGCTTTACTTCCCTGACCCAGGTGGGAGCCTGTGGATGCTGACATGTGTGCCTGGCCCTGTCCTCAGGAGAGGACAAAGTGGCCAGGTCTGACTTGGTATGCCCTTTTGCCCCTTATTTCATGATGTATCTCATCTTCTAACTGAGAGGGCAGGCCTGTGAAGGGAGGCGACTTCTTTCCCTACCAGTACCTCTGCGTCCTGGGCCTCACTGGTTCTGGGAGCAATGTGGTCCAATAGCTAGACCTGAGTCTGCTCTCTGTCCGTTTGGAGGAAAGTGAGTCCTAACCTGGGCTTGTTGGCTCTGTTCACCAGGTGGAAGCGGTTAGAGACGCACGACGTTGTGATTGAATGTGCCAAAATCTCCCTGGACCCCGCTGAAGCCTCCCCTGAAGACGGCTATTCGGTGTCCCGGTCCTTTACCCGCTTGCCTCACCGCACAGCTGACCCTACTGCCAGTCCTTATGGTGACACCCCGAATAGCTATGGTAAAATGGGACTTTGGTACTTATCTGCTTTACAACTTTGTCTTTGGGAAGCCTTGAATAATTTCATTGGCTTTAATTTCTTTCCCTTGGTTCAGCTCCTAGGAACTCTTCCTCAGGTGTTTAAAAGTCAGATGTGGGGACTTTAGCAATGGTACAGCAGGGTGGGCATTTGCCTTGCCCAACCTGAACCCAACCTGAGTTCAATCCCTGGCAAGCCATAGGGTTCTCCAAACACTGCCAAGAATGATTTCTGAAAGCAGAGCCAGAAGAAAGCCTGAGCATTGCTGGATGTGGCCCCCAAACAGAAACAAAACAATTTAAATGTGTCTCCATTATTTCCTACAAGTTTTTGGGAATAGAAGTATTTGATGGTTGCTCCCAGCTTTTTGTTCAGAGGTGTCTCCCAGCTTTGCTGGGAGCCTTGCAGTATGGGGCTTGAACCTGGTCTCCTGAGTGCAAGGCATGTGCTCAGCCCTCTGCACATCTCTCCATCTCCTGGAGAGCTCATGTCCAAAGGAGTCAGAGCAGGTAGGAAGCAGGAAATTAAAAAACAGCAAAAATCAATACATTGGAATACAAAAATAAAAAACAGTACAAAATATTCATGAAACCAAGAGCTGGTTCTTTGGGGAAAAAAAATAACAAGATTGATAAACCACTAGCAAGACTCAAAAGAAAAAAGGAGAGAGAGAACCCTAATAAATTAAACCAGAAATAAAAGGGGATGATAGTCAACAGATAATTCAGAAATCCAAAGAGTCATCAGAGATTACTCTGAGAATCTACATGCCACAAAACAAGAGAACCTAAAAGAAATGGATGAATTCTTGGATTTCTATAACCTTCTAATGCTGAACCAAGAAGATACGGAACACCTGAACAAATATATAACTTTTTTTTTTTCGGGCCACACCCATTTGATGCTCAGGGGTTACTCCTGGCTAAGGGCTCAGAAATCGCCCCTGACTTGGGGGGACCATATGGGACGCAGGGGGATCGAGCCGCGGTCGCGATCTTTCCTTGGCTAGCACTTGCAAGGCAGACACCTTACCTCTAATGCCACCTCGACGGCCCCAAATATATATCTATTGAAGAAACCAAAATGCTAATCAAAAAATTTTTAAAAGCAAAAGCCCAGGCCTAGATGGGATCACTGTTGAGTTTTTTGAACCTTTACAGAAGACCACTGCCAGTCCTTTACAGGAAATTGAATAAGCAGAGACACTCCCAGTTTTTATGAAGAGAACATTTCCTTGATAATATATATCTATTGAAGAAACCAAAATGCTAATCAAAAAAACTTTAAAAGCAAAAGCCCAGGCCTAGATGGGCTCACTGTTGAGTTTTTTGAACCTTTACAGAAGACCACTGCCAGTCCTTTACAGGAAATTGAATAAGCAGAGACACTCCCAGTTTTTACGAAGGGAACATTTCCTTGATACCAAAAGCAGAGACAGCACACAAAAATGAAAACTACAATTCAGTATTCTTGATGAACCGGATGTAAAGATCTTCAGCGAAACACTTAACAACTTAAAATCCAACAACTTATCAAAAATATCATTCGCCATGATGACGTGGATTCATCCCAGGGATTCAAGGATGGTTTAACATGCTTAAGTCAATCAGTGTAATAAACTGATATCAAAATGAGAAAAATTGAAAAACCCATATGATCATATCAGTTGTTACAGAGAAAGCATTTGACAGACTCAAACACCAAATCATGGTAAAAGATTTCAATAGAGTAGGAATTGAAGGGACTTACCTCAACATAGTCAAAGCCATTTATCACAAGCCCATGGTAAACATTATATTTAATGAGGAAAAACTAAAAAGCCTTCTAAAATTAGGTATTAAGAACATGACAAGGGCTCAGAGAGATAGCACAGTGTTGTTTGCCTTGCAAGCAGTCGATCCAGGACCTAAGGTGGTTGTTTCGAATTCCGGTGTCCCATATGGTCCCCTGTGCCTGCCAGGAGCTATTTCTGAGCAGACAGCCAGGAGTGACCCCTGAGCACTGCTGGGTATGGCCCAAAAACCAAAACAAAAAAAAAAACATGACAAGGTTGCTCTTGTCTCTCACTCTCACCACTTGTATCCAACATAGTGCTAAAAATACTTGGCATAGCAATTAGGCAAGAAAAATATACCATTCAGTTAGGAAAGGAAGAAATCAAGCTCTAACAATTTGCAAAAAATATGATACTATATTTAGAAATTTTTTCTTTTGTTTAGTTTTGTTTGGGGGCCATACCTGGCAGCACTCAGGGGTTAATACTGGCTCTGCTCAGAAATAGCTCCTGGGGCCGGAGAGATAGCATGGAGGTAGGGTGTTAGGCTGGCATGCAGAATGATGGTGGTTCGAACCTTGGCATCCCATATGGTCCCCTGAGCCTGCCAGGAACAATGTCTGAATGTAGAGTCAGGAGTATTCCCGAGTGCTACCGGGTGTGACCCTCCCCCCAAAAAACAAACAAAGAAAAAAATAGCTCCTGGCAGGCTCTGGGGACCATATGGGTTGCCAGGATTCAAACCACTGGCTGTTCTGGGTCTGCTGCGTGCAAGGCAAATGCCCTACTGCTGTGCTATCTCTCCACCTCAAAAATCCTTTTTTTTTTTTTAAAATAATATCTTTATTTAAACACCGTGATTACAAACACATTTGTAGTTGGGTTTCAGTCATAAAAAGAAACCCCCTTTCACCAGTGCAACATTCCTAACATCAGTGCCCCCCATCTCCCTCTCCCCCACCCCCTGCTTGTATTCGAGACAGGCATTCTACTTCTCTCACTCATTAACATTGTCATGATGGTTGTTAGTGTAGTTATTTCTCTAACTGCACTCACCTCTCTTCGTGGTGAGCTTCATATCATGAGCCGGTCTTTCCAGCTCTTATCTCTATTGTCTCTGGGATATTATTACAATAATGGCTTTTATATTTCTTAAAACCTGTAGATGAGTGAGAATATTCTCTGTCTTTTTCTCTCCCTCTGACTTACTTCACTCAGCATAATAGTTTCTATGTCCAACCATGTATTGGAAAATTTCATGACTTCATCTCTTCTGATGGCTTCATAATATTCCATTGTGTATATGTACCAAAATGTCTTTAGCCAGTCATCTGTTGAAGGGCATCTTGGTTGTTTCCAGATTCTGGCTATTGTAAATAACACTGCAATGAATATAGGTGTGCAGAAGGCATTTTTATATTGTGGTTTGTGTTCCTAGGAGTGGTATAGCTGGATCATATGGGAACTCAATTTTCAATTTTTTGAGGAATTGTCATATTGTTCTCCATAAATGCTGGCATTCCCACCAGCAGTGAATCAGAGTTCCTTTCTCTCCACATCCCCACCAGTACTGATTGTTCTTATTCTTTGTGATGTGTGCCAGTCTCTGTGGTGTGAGATGGTACCTCATTGTTGTTTTGATTTGCATCTCCCCCATGATTAGTGATGTGGAGCATTTATTCATGTGCCTTTTGGCCATTTGTATTTCTTCTTTTTTGTTTTTGTTTTTGTTTTTGTTTTACACCCGGCAGTGCTCAGGGTTACTCCTAGCTCTACGCTCAGAAATTGCTCCTGGCAGGCTCAGGGGGACTATATGGGATGCCGGAATTCGAACCACCATCCTTCTGCATGCAAGGCAAATGCCTTACCTCCATGCTATCTGGCCCCCTTTTCTTGTTTTTTTTTTGTTTGTTTGTTTCGTTTTGGGTTTTTTTTTTTTGACAAATTGTATTTCTTCTTTGAAAAAGTGTCTGTTCATTTCTTCTTCCCCCCCCCTCTCTTTTTTTTTTTTTTTTTTTGGTTTTTGGGTCACACCCAGCAGCGCTCAGGGGTTACTCCTGGCTCTATGCTCAGAAATCATTCCGGGCAGGCTCAGGGGACCATATGGGATGCCGGGATTTGAACCGCTGACCTTTGGCATGAAAGGCAAATGCCTTACCTCCATGCTATCTCTCCGGCCTTCTCATTTTTTGATGGGGTTAGATGTTTTTTCTTGTTAAGTTCTGTCAGTACCTTGTATATCTTAAATGTTAATCCCTTATCTGATGGGTATTGGATAGATAGTTTCTCTCATTTTGTGGGTGGCTTTTGTATCCTAGTCACTATTTCCTTTGAGGTGCAGAAGCTTCTCACCTAGTAGACCCATCTGTTTATCTGTACTTCTACTTTTTGGGAGTGATGTTTCCTCCTTGAAGATGTCTTTTGTCTCAGTGTCATGGAGTGTTGTACCTACGTGTTCTATATACCTTATGGTTTCGTGTCTGATATCAAGGTCTTTAACCTATTTGGATTTGACCTTTGTGCCTGGTATATTCAGAAAATCTTAGACTACAAAAACTCCTATAAACAATAGGTTTGTATAGTAGAGTGATAGTCTCAAAATTAATACACAAAACTTGTGGCTTCTCTACCTCCAAATAATGATATGGGGTGGGGGTGGGTGGGAGGGAGGGAGAGAGAGAGGAGAAAGAAAAAGAAAAAGAAAGAAAGGAAGGAAGGAAGGGAGAAAGAAGGAAAGAAAGAAGGGAGGGAGGGAGGGAAAAAGGAAGGAAGGAAGGAAGGAAGGAAGGAAGGAAGGAAGGAAGGAAGGAAGGAAGGAAGGAAGGAAGGAAGGAAGGATCGAGAGAGAGAATGAATGAATCCCATTTACAGATGTGCCTCAGAAAATCAGGTACTTTGAAATCAATTTAACCAAAAAAGTGAAAGACCTATTCAAAGAAAACTATAAAACACTACTCAGAAATAAAAGAGGACACAAAGAAATGAAAGCATATTCCCTGCTCATGGACTGGGAGGATTAACATAAAAATAACATAACTCTATAAAGAAGTGTACAGGGGCCAGAGAGATAGCACAGTGGTAGGACGTTTGCCTTGCACGTGGCTGACCCAGGAAGGACCCAGGTTTGGTCCCCGTCATCCCGTATGGTCCCCAGAGCCTGCCAGGAGCGATTTCTGAGCACATAGCCAGGAGTAACCCCTGAGCGCCACTGAGTGTGGCCCAAAAACAAACAAACAAAAAAAGCAGTGTACAGATCCAGTGCAGTCCATATAAGGAGAGGACCCAGGGCTTTTTTCCAAGAAATAGATCAAGCATTCCTGTAATTTATATGACACAGTAACACTCCTGCCTGCCCCCATAGCCAAAGTGACCTTTGGGGAAAAAGAAGATGGGAGGCATTGCTTTTCCCAGCATCAAACTGCTACAAAGTGGTCATCATGAAAACAGCATAAAGGGATAAACACAGACCTTCCTATCAGTGAAACAGATTAAAAATCCAGAGATAGATTTTCAGTTAATCTTTGATAAGAGAGCAAAGAAAGCCTCCTCAACAAGTGGTGGAGAAAGTGGTAGGCCACATGCAAAAGCAGTGAATTTAGGCCTCTTCCTGATAAGCAAGGAAGTCAAATCGAGATGGATTAATTCAAACATGAATCCAAAGGTACAAAGAGCAAAACCTAGGCAAATCTCTCCATTGCCTTTGAAACTTGAGAAACTTGACGACATGTAAGTGGAAGGAAACATAAATGGGATTACATTACGTTAAGAAGCTTTTGGGGGCCTGGAGAGATAGCATAGCGGCGTTTGCCTTGCAAGCAGCCGATCCAGGACCAAAGGTGGTTGGTTCGAATCCCGATGTCCCATATGGTCCCCCGTGCCTGCCAGAAGCTATTTCTCAGCAGACAGCCAGGAGTAACCCCTGAGCACCGCTGGGTGTAACCCAAAAACAAACAAACAAACAAAAAAAGAAGAAGCTTTTGGGACTGAAGCACAGTAGGGAAGGCATTTGTTTGCCTTACATGTGGCCCACCCAGGTTCGATCCCTGGATTCCCAGGGATACCACACAACCAGAAGGAGTGATTTTTTTTTTGGAGTGATTTCTAAGCACAGACCCTGAAGTAACCCCTGAGCACCGCAGGGGGTGGTCCAGAAACAAACCAAAAAATTAAGAAGCTTTTGCATCTCAAAGGAAATGAAGACCAGAATACAAAGACAGCCCACAGACTGTGAGAAATTATTTGCCTACCACTCATCTGATAAAGGGTTACTATCCAAGATATATAAAGCAGTGGTAGAACTCTACAAGAAAAATATGTCCGACCCCATAAGAACATGGGGGGAAGTGAACACAAATGGCCAAAAGGCACATGGAAAAATACTCTACATCACTAATCAGGGAGATGCAAATCCAGACAACAATGAGGTATCACCTCACATCACAGAGACTAGCACACGTCAAAAAGAACAAGAACAATCATGGATGCCAGGGAGAAAGAAACTCTTCATTTACTGCTGGTGGGGAATGTAGACTGGTCCAGCCTTTTCGGAAAATAATATGGACTTTCCTCAAAAACTAGAAATTGAATTTCCATATGACCCAGTATTTCCATTCTTGGAAATATATCAAAAAGACAACGCAGAAAAGCCCCCTGCATTCTTATGTTGTTGACAGCACTATTCACAATAGCCACAATCTGACCAAGTGACCAAGAACAGATGAGTGGCTAAAGAAACTAGTACATCTACACAAAGGAGCCTATGCGGCTGTTAGGAAAAATGAAGTCATAAAATTTGCTGATGCCCAGAGGGACATGGTGAGTATTATGCTGAGTGAAATGAGTCAGGGAGAGGGACAGGCATAGAACGATGTTGTTCATCCTTGGGATATAAAGAAGCATGCCCACAGACCATAGAAATGAAAGCCAGGAGAAAGCCTGCCATGATGTGGGAGGGTGGTGAGGGCAGAGAAGGGAGCACCATGACAAGGACTGTAGGAGGGGACCACTATGGACTAGAGCAGGGTGTTGAACGGAGGAGCTTGTGATACATGATACCCTTCGGTGACAATATCAAAAACCTCAGTGCCAAGAGGACAGTGTCTGCCCCAGAGGCAGGCTGGGGGCAGGAGGGCCATGAGAACAGGAGTGGATGGACACCTGGTAAAGTACCAGGTTTCCAACACTATGATTGAAACTTGGTCATGGAACCCTCTCGCTCACTCTGGAGTGATTATAATGTAATGGATACGGCGACTGCCTTGAAACTTGGTCATAGACAACTTCATAGCCTTGACTCTCATGGTAATTCAGTTAAAAAAAATATCCCCACACTGGGGCCAGAGAGATAGCATGGGGGTAGGGCATTTGCTTTGCATGCAGAAGTACGGTGGTTTGAATTCTGGCATCCCATATGGTCCCCCAAGCCTGCCAGGAGGGATTTCTGAGCGTAGAGGCAGGAGTAACTCCTGAGCACTGCCAGGTGTGACCCCCCCCCAAAAAAAAATATACCCCCACAAAAGCCCATGTCCTCTGCTCCTGAGTGAGTTCAGCTCTTGGTGAAAGGCAGGATCCACACATTTCCCTCGGGGCACCATTGGCGGGAAGTTGCTTTTTTCCACCCTTGGATTGAGCCCCAGAGGTAGATGGGGAGGAAAGGAGGCTCCAGTTGGAAGTAGCCTCCCAAGAGTGTGGCCTGGTCAGTGACCCCAGGCCTGTACATCCCTTCGCTGCTTTTCTCCATCTTTGGGCAGAATCCACTTGAGCCTATGGTCAGGGGTCCCTGCAAGGTGTAGAGACCAACAGGCTTGGCTCTGAGGGTATCCTGGAAGACTGGGGTCTGGGTGGGAAGCTCCTGCCCACCCTCACCATGCCCTCTCGTTCCAGGGAGCGCCACTTCCACCCCCCACTCCTCCCGGCTGACATCATCCTTCAGTTCTCCAGGGCAGCTACCTCAGACCCTGACTTCCGCAGCCACTCGGCTGGGCACTGAGCCGCCAACGCAAGTACGATGCCAAGAAACATGCCTGCCCCCCCCCACTCCCAGTGCTCTGCTCCCTGCTCCAGTGCTCTCTGCTCTGTCCTCCCCACTCCAGTTCTCCCTGCCCTCTGTTCTAATGCTCTCTGCTCCCTGATCTCTGCTCTTCCCTGCTGTGCTGTAGCCACCCATCCAAGTCAGGACGGGCACCTGCTCATTCCTATGGCTGGGCAAGGCTGGTGCTCACTGTTGCCACTGTGGCTCCTTGCAGAGCGCAGACTCAGGGGCAGCTGAGCTGGGTGATACATAAAGCTCAGGGCCTTTCCCTGGACAAGGCTCCACCAGCATAAATGGCTCCAGCTGACCCTGGGCTGGGTGGGTGGTGCCTCACGGCCTCTTTCACCCTCCAGGCCTCTCTCTGGAGCCCTTCGATGGTCTGTGGCATGACCACGCCCCCCACGTCTCCTGGAAACGTGCCCCCCGACGCGGCGCACCCGTACAGTAAAGTCTTTGGTACAACGGGTACGTGTATCTGAGCCGCTCCGAGGGGTGTGGGGTCTACCTGGCATGACGGGGACTGTTTCAGATCTAGTGGAGAGGGGCAGCCGTGCTGCAGGACACCTGCAAGACCCTTCACGTGGCCCTCAGTACCCTTCAGAGCCCAGGGAACAGCCCTAAGGGATGGGAGACCCTGAGCTCCCTTGACAGACAAACGCAAGCAATTTCCCTGCAGTCATAGGCTGAAAACACAAATGCGGCCACCTTTCTAACAGGTTCTGGATTGTTCTGCGCATGTCTCTGGCAGGTGGAAAAGGAACCCCCCTGGGAACTCCAGCCACCTCCCCTCCTCCAGCCCCGCTTGGCCCTCCGGATGACTACATGCACAGTGCCCTCCCTCAGGCTGCAGCCACCCCATCCAGGAAGGTAAGTTGGGGCGCTGCCATCGGCCCGAGTCTCCCACTAGGGATCAGCATGGACATCAAAGGCCAGAGCTTTCTGACTGGAAATGGGAGCGTTTGGACGAGTACGAATGAAGGGGTAGCTGATCGTTCTCCTGGGCATTCAGAGCTGTTTCTGGATAGCGCCCAGAAATTTTTATGTATATAAACTTATGTATAATATATAATTTCATTTTACATATTATATAATGTGATATGTAATATAAATTTATAATATATAACTTTTATATATTGTTGTTCGTTTTGCTTTGGGACCACAACCATTAGTGCTCAGAGGTTACTCCTGGCTCTGCACTCAGGAATCACTCCTGGCAGTGCTCTGGGGACCGTATGGGATGCCAGGAATCAAACCTGGGTCTGCTGTAGGGAAAGGCCAGTGCCTCCCTGCTGCAGTCTCTGGCCCTGAGTGTTGAAGAGTTTGCAGAAGATAAAGGCCCTAAGGCCAGGCAGTGAGCCCCGCTGCAATGGCCAGTCAACCCCATCTCATGTGGGTCTTGGGGGCTCGTCTATGCCCGGCCCATGCGCCAATGCCCTGTCTTTTCAGGAGGAGAAAGCAGATGCCGCCCGCCCATGTCTACATAGGCAGCAGCACCTTCCCAATGACCGAGGAACAGGTGGGAACTGGGGACAGTTGGGGGACAGGCCCATACGCCTGTCACCTCTTGGGGTTATTGTGAACAGGGCCGGCCTGGGCCAGGGTGGAAGAGCCCATCACCAACGCTGCATATGTCTGCAGCAGCCCAGAGGGGATTCCCCTGTGCTTGCAAACAGAAGGCAAAGGGGCCTTCCTTTTCCTTGGGAAGGGTCTGGTGGCTGATGCGGGGCCCTGTGACACATGAGCCATTGTAGTATCTGTCTCCGTCTGTCCTCAGAAGAGCTGTCCGGCCACCAGGGGTCTGTGCCGTTGAGTGACCTGCCCGGGTTTCTGGGCGACCTGGCCTCTGAAGAGGACAGTGTGGAAAAGGATAGAGAGGAAGGTGGGTCTCGTGTGTGTGTGTGTGTGTGTGTGTGTGTGTGTGTGTGTGTGTGTGTGTGTGTCAGTGTGTGTGTGTCAGAGAGACAGAGGAGAGAGAGAGAGAGAGAATATGCATGAATGCTGTGCATGGGTCATGTGCTATTCCCACATAGGGCACCCCTTTGTCTTTGCTTCTGTCTCTGGGCGATAACCCAGAGATGACCCACACTGTGGGACCCACTAACTGACTCTGTTTCCCCCCACCCCCCAGCGGCCATCTCCAAGGAGCTTTCTGAGCTGACACCAGCCGATGCTGAGCCCCTTGTTCCTCGGGGTGGCTTTGACTCACCCTTCTACCCAGACCGAGCACCCGGCTGTCCCCGGAAGGTGCCCTCAGCTGCCTCCTGTGCCCCAAGCTGTAGCGGGAATCCCGAGGTGCTCAGCTGCTCCCTGGGCCCCGACACACCAAAGCAAGCCTTCACACCCATCGAGCGGCCCTTCACAGGCTCCCGCGAGCACCCGGCGGCCTCAGATACCAGCATCCTCTCCCCCAGCCCATACCAGGCCTCGCCACCCAGGGGTCTGGGCTTCGGACGGGGGCAGCCTCCCCCCTATGACCATCTTTTTGAGGCAGCCCTGCCAAAGACAGCCCATCACTTCATCCGTGAGAAGACAGCCCAACTGTCCAAGACGCAGAAAGGAAGCACTGATGAGGCCCTTGTGCCCCGCAGCTCCCCAGCTGAGGTGCTGGACCGGCTGATCCAGCAGGGGGCAGACGTGCACAGCAAGGAGCTGAGCAGGTGAGGGAGGCCTGGCCCTGTCTGCCCCATGCCCACCTGTCCTCTTTCAGGCTCTGGGCTGAAAAGCGTGGCTCGCCGCGCTGTGTACAAGCTGTGTGTGAGGCAGGCCGGGCTCCTACCCCCAGTCCCCATACTCTACCCAACCCCCCAGCATTGCCGGGATGAGTCCTGAGCTCTGAGCCCAGGCCTCCCCATCCAGCCATAGAATTTCACAATCACTCAGAGATAAGACCATCATCAGGGCTGGAGCAATAACAGCTGTGAGGACATTTGCCTTGCATCCCACCAACCCAGGTTCAATTTCTGGCACCCCATAGGGTCCCCTGAGTCCCTCAGCAGTGATCCCTGAGTGCAAAGCCAGAACACCAATGGGTGTGACCTAAAAACCAAAACAATAAAAGCTACCATCAGGGGCCGGAGAGATAATATGAAGATAGGGCATTTGACTTGCAGGCAGAAGGATGGTGGTTCGAATCCCAGCATCCCATATGGTTCCCCCGAGCCTGCCAGGAGCGATTTCTGAATGTAGAGCCAGGAGTAACCCCTAAGTGCTGCCGGGTGTGACCCAAAAACAAAAACAATAAAAAGTTATCATAAGCATTTGAGTTTGAAGCCAGGTGTCCTCCAGTGCCTCTCATGGCAGCCCCGCTGCTGGCGGGGTCCTGAGAACCTGTTTGTCCCCATCAGAGACCATCTCTCAAACTCTGAGGTCCGGGCTAAATCACCCCCCAGCAGGTTTTTGACATGTGGGTTTATGTTATTCTCAAAGGGGCAAGACTTTGGGGCCAGAGAGATAGCATGGAGGTGGGGCATTTGCTTTGCATGCAGAAGGATGATGTTTCGAGTCCCGGCATCCCATATCATCCCCCCCGAGCCTGCCAGGAACGATTTCTGAGTATTGACCCAGGAGTAACCCCTGAGCACTGCTGGGTGTGACCCAAAAACCAAAAAAAAAGGGGGAGGCAAGACTTGGAGTCTGTCTTAATCAGTTTAGCCATGGAAAGCAGGTCCATCCCACCTTCCCTGTCTACCACAGAGTTGGGTCTGGGTACTGTCCTGGGAGTTGGGCTTCTCAGGACTCTGCCAAGGTTAGCCCAGCCCCTGTGAGAGCCTGGTGGTATCCAGGAACACTAGCCTGAGCACTGCCTAGGCTTGTTGGGAATGATTCTCCCCTTATCCAAATGAAAGAGAAAACAATAGGTGATAGTGTGTGGCACCCTCACAAAGACTCTCACCTTGCATGTGCACAGTGGGGTAAGGGATGATTTTTTTTTAATTATTATTGGTTTTGGGCTATACCCAGTGGTGCTTAGGGCTTCTTACTCCTGGCTCTGTGTTCAGGAGTCCCTCCTGGCAGACTGGGAGACCATACGGGATACCAGGGATTGAATTCAGGTCAGCACATGCAAGGCAGATGCCCTCCCTGCTGTGCTATTTCTTCGGCCCCCATGGATGAGGCATGTTTTTTTGGGGTGGTCATGAGATTCCTACTCATTCTTCCTAGGCTGTCTCTTCCCACCAAGTCTGTGGACTGGACCCACTTTGGAGGTAAAGTTTCTGTTCCAACCTAGTTCTGACCCACTTTCAGCCTCTTGCTTGTTGCCTGCCCCGTGTGGATGGAAGTGACTGATGGGAGAATTAGCCTTCTTGGTACTGCTTCAGCCTCATGCCCATGGCTTAGATGGCATTGCCAGGTGGCAGCAGGCACTTCCGAGTTTGGAAAGTGGTGGAGATTGGGGAGAACCTCGTAGCATCTGGGGGCTGGGGCTGTGGGGAAGGCTGTACCCCAGGCCCCATCCTGGCTCCCTGTATCTGGGACACCTAGGCCCCTAGCGCTCACTGCAGAGTGAGCCATGATGTCTCATCAGCAGACTGGCAGGGGGCCACAGGGCTGCCCTCAGCCTTCCTGGCTCTCCCTTCCCCAGGCTCACCGCCCTCGGACGAGATCCGCACCCTTCGCTCACAGCTGCTCTTACTGCACAACCAGCTGCTCTATGAGCGCTTCAAGAGGCAGCAGCACGCGCTCCGCAACCGCCGGCTCCTCCGAAAGGTGATCCGGGCGGCTGCTCTGGAGGAACACAACGCGGCTATGGTGAGTCGTGGATGTTGCTCTGGGGCCCCCTTTCTGGACTGAGACCTGGCTCAGAAGATGACAAATTGGGGCTGGAGCGTCAGCTGTGGGGAAGATATTTGCTTTGCACATGGCCGACCCGGGTTAGATCCCAGACATCCCATATGCTCCCCCGAGCCTGGCAGGAATGACCTAGCGCAAAGCCAAGAGTAATCTCTGAGCACCACTGGCCCAAACCCTCCTCACCCCCCAACATTAGGACGATTCAGGGCCAGAGAGATAGGACAGTGGGCAAGGCTCTTTTCTGAGTGCACAACGGACCTGGGTTCAACTCACGGCATCACCTGTGGTCCCCAGATCTCACTCTGGGAATGATCTTGAGCAACAGACTACGAGTCTCAGATCTGAGCCTGTTGGGGATGGCCCAGGAATAGGAAAATGCTGATGATGCTTCTCTGGCCTAGTGGTGAAACAATGATGCCAATGAGCACCTGTGTGGTGCCAGGCTCAGAGTCCCCTTAGAGTTCAGTGTCGTGATGACCTTCGCTGGTGCCCAGTGTTACGTGGACAGTAGCAGGAAGGGTCAGATCTCAGAGGGAGGTCCAGGAGCAGCTCTCCACATGTTTCAGGTCCATGGGCTAATGTGAAGTTGGGAGCCCATTTGGCCATTGGGGCTCTTGGACTCAGGCTCTGGGAGCATCAGTGTTGGGGTGCAGCTGTGCAGCATGTTAAGCTGTGTGTCTATGCACTGTGTGGTGTGAGGTGTGTGCGAAGCGGGCAGCTGTGTGCAGTGGATGGCTATGCAGTATGCAGCTGTGCATGTGTGCAGTTGTTCTGCAGCTGTGGCCTCTTGAATGTGCAGAAGGACCAGCTGAAGCTGCAGGAGAAGGAGCTGCAGTTGTGGAAGGTGAGTCTGCAGCGGGAGCAGGGCCGGTACAGCCAACTCCAGGAACAGCGCGACACTGTGGTCAGCCACCTGCACAGCCAGATCCGGCAGCTGCAGCAGGACCGAGAGGACTTCTACAGCCAGAGCCAGGAGCTGCAGGTGCGAGGGCAGGAGGGCAGGTGGGCAGTGGACAGACATGTGCCTGTCCAGACTCAGGAGGGAGGGAGAGACCAACCATCTGTCCTGTTGAGCATGTCTAAAAGCTTCACTGCATATTTACCATCTGACGCCTGAGTAGTGACTTTTTAGATTTTGTTTGTTTCTAGTGATGCTGAGGGGTTTCTCCTAACCCTGCACTCAGAAATTACTCCTGGCAGATTCTTGGTACCCTGTGGGATGTTGGGGATTGAACCTGAGTTGTTGTGAGCAAGGCAAACAACACTCTCCCCACTGTGCTATTGCTCCGGTCACATTTTTGTTTTTGTTTTAGTTTTTGGGCCACATATTGGCTGTGTTCATGGGTTTCTCCTGGCTCTGCACTCAGGATCACTCCTGGCAGGGTCAGGAAACTATAGAGGATGCTAGGGGTTAATTCCAGGTCAGCCACATACAAGACAAGCGCCCTCCCCACAGTAATATCTCTTCGGCTCCTTAGTAATGGGTTGAAAATGACACCCACATATGTCAAAATTGATTTCATATTGTTCCCCTGTGCCCGGTGTACCTGCTGACTCTTCAGGGTCTTAGAACTTTGAGACCAGTTGGTGACTGAAAGGTCCTCCACATTCCCTATTTCCTGTAGGACTTTCTTTTCTTTTCTTTTCTTTTTTTTTTTTTTTTTTTGCGGGGGGCGAGGGGTCATACCCGGCAGCACTCGGGTCACTCCTGGCTCTAGGCTCAGAAATCACTCCTGGCAGGCTCGGGGGACCATATGGGATGCCAGGATTCGAAACACCGACCTTCTGCCTGCAAGGCAAACGCCTTACCTCCATGCTATCTCTCCGGCCCAGGACTTTCTTTTCTTTCTTTTCTTTAATGTTCTTTTTGGTTTGGGGTCACACCCAGTGGCACTCTGGGGTTACTCTTGGTTCTGTACTCAGAAATCCCTCCTGGCAGGCTCAGGGGACCATATGGGATGCTGGGGATTGAACCCAGGTCAGCCATGTGCAAGACAAATGCCTTACTCCACTGTGCTATTGCTCTGGCCCTCCTGTGGGATTTTCCCAGGGTCCTTGTCACCACTTGTAGCTCAGCCATTGCAGTCCAATGGTGCTT
Source organism: Suncus etruscus (assembly GCF_024139225.1). Lineage (NCBI taxonomy): Eukaryota > Metazoa > Chordata > Mammalia > Eulipotyphla > Soricidae > Suncus > Suncus etruscus. The sequence goes on along the minus strand of NC_064852.1, from coordinate 19,711,931 downwards.
CCAAAAATCCTGGGTCTCAGCTACCTCCACTGTGTTGTTCATGTAACGACCAGCAGATGGCACTGCAGCCTTGCTAGGCTGACTCCTCAGACTGGGACTTACTTTTTTTTTTAACCGTAGTGAAACAAGCAGCGCTCAGAAATTACCCAGAACTGACATTTTTATGATGGCAAGGCCAAGTCTCGAGGCAGGGGGCTTCCGCTCTGACCTCTACACCCTTTCACAGACGAAGCTGGAGGACTGCCGGAACATGATCTCGGAGCTGCGACTAGAGCTGAAGAAGGCCAACAGCAAAGTGTGTCACACGGAGCTGCAGCTGGCCCAGGTGTCCCAGAAGGTGGGTGCCAGCTGGTGGGGGGGACTGTTGGGATGGCCGGGAGGGGCCACGGGGCTGCTTCCCACCCTGCAGTGACCTTATCCTGGAACGTCCTTATCCTAGAACAGCCTGTGGCAGCTTCTCTGCCCTGGTTTGCAACGGTGCAAAATATGCATCTGGCCCCTTCCTTGGGAGGGGGGCGTCCAGCCTTCCCTCTTTGGGTTTCACACCCTTCGAAGATGCTTACTAAGCCCTGAGGTCCTGCTGTCCCACCGGACGGCCTCTTCTTGTGGCCTGGGTCTTTCTGGGTGGGTCGAGCTGGCTCTGCTGCAGCGTCCTGGGGCCCAGCTCACTGCTGGTTCGTGTTGCAGTTGTCGAACAGCGAGTCTGTGCAGCAGCAGATGGAGTTTCTGAACCGGCAGCTGCTTGTGCTGGGCGAGGTCAACGAGCTCTACTTGGAGCAGCTGCAGAGCAAACACTCGGACACTGCACAGGTAGGGAGGGCACATGGGATGTGGGGGTGAGGGATAGGAAGCACTCAGACCCAGTATAGATAGATAACACGTGGGGATTATAGGGCGGACTAAGCACTCAGACATCGCACAGTGACTCCCCACCACATGGAGATGCAAGCAGATCAGAGAACAAACATCAGACCCACACAAGGACATGGGCTGGTCCTGTGTAGTCAGTTCAGGGCCCCCAGGTTTTGGCACATCTTGACGGCAAGAGCCATTGCCCTCCTGTGTTTTTTCTGTTATGTCGATCCATGGTCCCAGGCTGGTGGCTGTGTTGCTAAGTTGATGTATCTGAGGGTACTCCTCAGTGGTGCTTGGGAGGCTCGGGGGCCTGTCCCGGACATTCGGATAGTGGTGTCCTGAGGATTCAGAGGTGCTCAAGAGACCCAGACCACTCCAGCAGTGCCAGGGGCCTCTAGGCATTGAGCCACATGCCAGGCAATTGCCTTAACCTCTGCCCCCCCAGTTTCTCTGTCTCCCTCTCTTTCTCTCCAGTCTCCTTACAAAAGGGTTTACAAGGTGACAGGTATACAGCAAAGGTGGCCACCTTATCTGTCGCCCTAATGCCTTAGGACAGGAATGCACTTGTGCTCCTATACCATTGAAACCCCTTTATGCTAGATTTAGTTTCAGCAGATAGTGGTTCAGTGTCTGCAGCCAGGCCTGCATCAGCCAGTCTTCCGTTAATCAGCACATCGCGGCTAGTGTCGAGACAGCACTTGGTTTCTCTCACTTGATAAAAGGCCCTTGGGACAGGGCATGTGGCTGGAGTCAGGGTTTGGGTGTCAGTGGAGCTGCTCAGCGCCTACTTCATCCTTCTCATTCCATCTTGGCTCCTGGTCACCAGCCCAGTTTCCCCATAGGTTTCTCCTTTCTTTGGAGACTGGTGCAGAAAGTTCTGGAAGGGAAGGGGAAAGCAGGTCTAAGAACTGAGAGAGTGGGTAGGCTTGCCTGAGGAGGACCATGCACACTACCCCTGAGTGCTGCCTCCGGCTTGACGAGGGGCAAGGGGTGGCGCCTGAATGGCAGTAGTGACTTGGCTCCTTGTCCCTAGGATATGCCCTAGGTGCTGACTCCCCCAGTCTGTCCTTTTAGGTAGGGTGCCTGGTACAGGTTGTTAACCTGGGTGGCATCCTGAGCATGAAGGAGAGATCATCACTTCCTGCACCCCACAGACCATCTTTCCAGTGGCATCTTGGGGCTCCAGTTAGGATCTGCCTGGCCCTGGATAGGACTTCCATGTCCTCTTGGCAGGAGTGACTGGTTGGTGGGTCACACCTAGCTTACAGTTGGCATTGATGAGAGTGTGACTGTCCTGTCCCCACTGACCTCATCTGTGCATGCAGCTTGGGGTAGGGGTCAGGTGCTATCTGCTGCCCGAGGGGCCCTGTGACATCACTGGAATGGGGTCACTGAAGGCCACCATGCCCTGAAGCATCATGCCACTTGGTTTCTGAGAGGTAGCATCTTCTAGAGCTGAGTGACTACCGTGCTTCTTGGTTCTCTTTTGGTTTTGGTTTTGGGGGCCACACCCAGCAGAGCTCAGGACCTATCCTGACCCTGCACTCAGGAATTACTCCTGATGGGCTCAGGGACATATGGTATCTATCTGGGGGTGTTGAATCTATGTGCAAGTCAATTGCCCTTCCACCTGTGCTATTGCTCTGGCTCCTTCTTTTGTTTTTGTTTGTTTGTTTGTTTGTTTTTGTCCACACCCAGCAGTGCTCTGGGCTTACTCCTGGCTTTGGGCTCAGGGGATCACTCCTGGTGTTCCTGGGGAACATAGGGGATGCCAGGTATGCTGCTTGCAGGGCAAGTACAGTACCTGCCATACTCTCACTCCAGCCTTCAGTAAATGTAAAATGTTTTCATTTACCCAAAAATTGTGCTGACATTAAACTTTGAGTTTTCAGAGCTTTTTGGTTTTTGGTGTTTTGTTTTTCAAGTTGGGGCCACACCTGGGGGTGTCAGCTTAATCCTGATTCTCAGCTCGGGGATTGATCACTCCTGGTGTGGCTTGGGTATGGACTATCTGTGGTGCCTAGGATCACACCTGGATGTGCCAGACCAGCACCCTCCCTGCTATAATAGCCTCTGTGTGTTTTGCTGTGATGAGCTTGTTTCAGAATGTCTGTTTGTGTTTCTTTTTTTTTTTCTTTTCTTTTTTTTGGGTTTTTGGTTTTTGGGTCACACCCGGCAGCACTCAGAGGTTACTCCTGGCTCTACGCTCAGAAGTCGCTCCTGGCAGGCTCTCCGGACCTTGTTTGCGCTTCTAATACTTGCCCTTTGGGATCAGTTCAGGACATGTGCCCGGCTCCTTTTTTCCTTTCTTCCTCTCTCCTTCCTCCCTTGCTTCACAGCAGCACCTCTTTGCGTGCTCACAGCACACTTTCTGGGGGAATGGGAGATCTGGGGGTCTCCTCCCAGGACCTCGCTGTCTTGTTCAGGAGGTGGAGATGATGAAGGCTGCATATCGGAAGGAGCTGGAGAAACACCGGAGTCACCTTGCCCAGCAGAGCCAGAGGCTGGATACCTCCCAGAAACGAGTCCTGGAGCTGGAGTCGCACCTGGCCAAGAAGGACCACTTATTGGCCGAGCAGAAGAAGTACCTGGAGGACATCAAAGCCCAGGCCAGGTGACTGGTGCGGTTGCAGATGGGCACAGGCAGATCACCCGGAGCTTAGTCCAGAGCGGGCAACCTCTATCATGGGGCTGGGCTTTAACTGTCTTTCAGGCAGCAGCAGCAGGCCGCAGAGGGCCGCTACGTGGCTCAGAAGAGGATCACACAGGCCTTCGAACTGGAGATCCTGGACCTGTACGGCCGGCTAGAGAAGGCTGGGCTGCTGCCACGGCAAGGCCAGGACCCCATGGAGGCTGCTGAGGTGGCGGAAGAAAGGTAGGACCAAACCAGGGTCCTCTGGGCCAGCCCTCGCACACCTGTTGTCACAAGCCCCCTGGCTAGTTTGTCCAGGCCAACTTGTATCCCATTTCCCCTCCCACTGTACTTTCAGGCTCGACGGCTGCACTGATGACTGCTTGGGCTCCATCTCAGGCCACGGGGAAGAGGTGTCCAGCCTCAATGGGGAGACCAAGGCTTCCCGACCTGGCGGTGGAGGAAACCGGGGTGCTGGTGGCAGCAGCAGTGGCAGCAGCGAGCTCTTGACCCCCGAGAAAGGCCCCGGGTTGAGGGCCGGCCCGCTCGGCGGGCGGTGGGATAGTGCCGTGGGGGAGTCCCCCAACTTGCCCCCTACCGTGGGCTCGCTTCCCAGCTCCAAGAGCTTCCTGGGCATGAAGGCGCGTGAATTGTTTCGCAACAAGAGCGAGAGCCAGTGTGACGAGGGCGGCACAGCGGGCAGCGGTTGTGGTGGCGGTAGTCTTGGCTTCGCAGAGGCCCAGACGACGGCAGAAATGGGCAGGGACCTGGGAGCGGAGGCTGAACAACTCCAGAGTCCTGAGAGCCCACGGTCGTCTCCCCCAAGCGCAGACAGTACCGGACAGTTTCACATCATGGACTATAATGAGGCGCATCATGAACACAGCTAAGGACCATGATTGGTCAGTGCTGACCTGGGTCCAGGTTGCTGGGTGTGTGTGTGCGTGAGGCGAGCATTCCCACTGTGGGCGCCGTGGCCCAGCCCTCAGGGGAGATAGAGGGGTCGGTGGTGGAGCTGGCTGGATGCGGGGCACAGGGGTGGGGGGATCATCCCTGGGGACACCTCTCCTGGGCCCCCTCATCCCCCCGTGGTGCCCGCTTGTCTGAGAGCCAGTTTGCCTTCCTCTGTAGCTTTATTCCCTCACCCCCACCCCCTATCCCCGTCCTATCCTCCCTGGTTGCGTCCTTGAACTGTGCAATATGAGGCCAAATGGAGTCTAATACACCTCTCCTGAAGCCCCACTAGCTGGGCGAGCTCCCCTCAGCCCAGGTTGGAGCTGGGCAGGTCAGTCTGGCCTCGGTCCTCCCCAAGACAACCCCCCAATCCTCTCCAGCCTCCTCCAAACCGGCCATTCCCACGAGAGTCCCCTGCTCTGTGGCTCTGCAGTTCAGCTTCCTGAGAGGCAGCTAGAGGCAGACAGTGACTAGTATCCCCTGGCGTCCTGGTAGGGGTCGGGCGAGCTGCCTAGATAGAAACTTCTGTGGCTGGGAGAGCCTGGGTTGGCACTCTGGAGCCACCCCATCCCCCGTCCCCCGTCCCCACTACCTCTTATTTATTGGTGTTCACCCCAGACTCGGGATGTGGCCGCATAAATGCCCGCTGGCCTCCCACTTGATTCCGCAGCCTCAGGCCCTGCCTGGTACCCTGTGAGCTGCAGCAGGCAGAGGTCCTTCCAGACTGTCAGGGCAGCAACTATGCTGCCCACTATGGCCCACATGTCACATCCAATCCTGTTCAAGAAACGAGTCAGGGCCAAGGGGGATGGTCTTGACAGATGCGTTTTCAAGGTTTGGTAGGGGCCTGTGGCAGGGCCTGGATTTAGTGCCCGATCCAATCCCTGTTGCTGCCCAATGTTTGGCAGAGACTGGGGGAGATAGCAGTGGGACAGGGGCAGCCGTGAACTCGGCTTTCCCCTTTTGTCCGTGCAATTGAACGGAGAATTGAGCATAGAAGGACTGTAAGGTACGAAATCTCGAGGCACACAGGAACCGTGAGCCAGGCGGATGTAGGCGTGTGTGTGTCCTGGGCAGCATCCTAGGCCTCTTTGACCACCAGGGATGGGTGCCTGCAGCCTTAATGGGGGTGCCCCAGATGATGGGGCCTGCAGTGGACCGCACGTTTAATTCAGCGTCGTCCAAAGGAAAGCGTCAAGCCAATCTGTTTCCTGCCCTAGTGTCGGGATCAAGGGCACTGGGAAGCCTCTTCCTTGTGGAGACCTGGCCCCCAGGTGTCTGAGATCAGAGGTGGGGACCCAGGCAGCAGGAGGCTGGGCAACTGACAGGTGCATTCAGTGTTGGTGTGGCCCCTGCCCTGTGGGCTCAGGAGGCCAAGCTGGGACACTGAGCCCAGAGCAGTGTGCTGTGGCTAGGTCCAAGGACGGTTTGGTTTGAAAAATGATGTACTGGGCCTGAGTTGGACGTTTGGGCCCTGGGCAGTGGGTTTGAAGGAGCGATGGTGGCTGGGGTGGCCCCGTGGGGGAGGGGACTCACGAGGTCAGAGCCTTCCTTGAGACACAAGAGGAGCTGAGTCTGTGGGACCATTTGGAGTGGAGAGTTTCCCATGGGGACCCATTTGTTTTACACAGGGGGCCTACTGTTGACAGCATGAATGAATGAGTCCTGGGGGCCAGGTTGGTCCCCCCAGAACATGGCTTTCCACATGTGGGCCGCAGCACTGTGCCGTTAGGGGGTCTTGACAACTTCCAGGGGCCTTTCAAAGTTTCCAGTGGGATTCTGTCACAAAGTCCAGAAAACATGTTGCTTTGAGATTGGAGGAAAATATTGGCTGCAAATTAAGAAAATTCAGAGGGGGGCCGGAGCAATAGCACAGTGGTAGGGCCTTTGTCTTGCACATGGCTGAGCCCTGATGGACCTGGGTTCAATCCCTGGCGTCCTATGTGGTCCCCCGAGCCAGGAGCGATTTCTGAGTGCAGAGCCAGGAGTAACCCCTGAGTGTCACTGGATGTGGCTCAAAAACCAAAAAAAAAAAAAAAATTGGAGGCGATTGGGGACATTTGTGGGGGTCCAAATTTTTAGACGGTTTCCTTGAAGATGGATGGGAGATTTGTTCAGGGTGCAGGGGAGAATAGTCTCATCCCATGAGTGGTGCTGCCCAGGTCCTTTGAGTGGTGAGGAAAGGAGGGTGAGGCTCAGAAGTGACTGTTGCTGGGGCAGAGCCCCTATGGACATATGTGGAGACGGTTCTACTCCAGGGAAGGGCCCTGGGCCCTGACAGTAGTCAGCACAGTGAAGGCACAGGGGATTCTGGAGAGGATGGAAGCCACGCGCTGACCAGCCACTGGGGTGGAAGAGAGTGAGCGAGCGAGCAAGCAGCTGAGCAAATGTGCGTGATGAGGGACGAACAGACTCCAGGGCAGGAGGGGAGACCTGACCTCATGCTTCTGTTCTGTCCGCGTTGCCATGTGTCCCCTCCCCAACACATGGCACCTCGGGGCTTTGCTGTCCAGGTCGGGGAGTGCTCGACCCGTCAATGACGTGAGTTCCTGCTCTCCCAGCCCAGCGTCCACCTCCTGGCTGAGGCAGGCTGGTAGGTGCCAGGGCCCGGATGAGTCTCGGGTGCCCCTCTCAGACCATATCTATGGAGCTACCCTGATATCCTGGGAAGGTCCAATTCTATGGGGCCTTAGTCTAGTTCTATAACTCAGTCATGACACGCTGCTGGAATGGGCTCTGGGGAGGCTGAGCTTTTCAACTGAGCATGCCATGGCAGGCGGCATAGACACAAACTGCAAGAGCAATGGTACAATCCAGAGACTGGAATGGGGGAATCTGGCAGGTTCGCATCCTTAGAATGTTCTAAAATGTCAAGGCAGTGGCTTGTGTTTAACTGTGAACAAATAAACATTTATTGTTTTGCACTACCGCGCTGTGTGGCTGGCACCTGCCTCCTGGCCAGGCCCCTCCCTGGGGGCTAGTCCAGGTGTCCCCTTCCCTACCCCCAATGAGTCAAGCCTCCCTTTTCCGGGTCCCAATCTCACCCACCCCCAGGAAGCAACCCTGGCTGTAGGCTGAGTGTGGTTATGAGGCCCCTAAAAGGGGTGCACTTTCTCCCTACCCCCTGGCAAAGACTTAGGGTGCAGTTTCCCCCAGTTTGCCACATGGGCAGTTTCTGTGCCAACCACAGCAGGCCCTGGGCTGGGGGCAAGAGTGATAGCACAGTGGGGAGGGCTTTGTCTTGCATGTAACCCACCCAGATTGAATCCCTGACATCCTGTATGGTCGTCTAAGCCTACCAGGAGTGATTTCTGAGCGCAGAACCAGAAGTAACACCTGAGCATTGCTGAGTATAACCCAAAAATCAAAAAAAGGGGGGCCGGGAAGATAGCATGGAGGTAGGGTGTTTGCCTTGCATGCAGAAGGATGGTGGTTTGAATCCCGGCATCCCATACGGTCCCCTGAGCCTGTGAGGTGCAATTTCTGAGCATAGAGCCAGGAGTAACCCCTGAGCGCTGCAAGGTGTGACCCAAAAACCAAAAAAAAAAGGAAAAAACAAACTCAAACAAACTCCAGGGAGCCAAGTCCTCCAGCCTCTGCCTATGGTGGTCACTCCTGACCAGCTGTGGGAAAACAGTTCTCATGAAGAATATAGCCCAGGGAAGCAAGCCAGCACGGAGCTGGTAGAACACTTTATTCTTGCCTGTGAGCCCGAGGAAGCAAAGACAGAAGCTAAGTCGCCCCCTGTGAAGGAAAAAGCAAGAGTCAGGGTTGCTGGCAGGCCTGATGCGGTGCCTGTATCGTGGCTGCTTGTGAGACCACAGATTCCACGCTGCCGGCTGCTTGCCAGGGAGAGAAGGGCATGCGCCCGGGCAGGGCTTCGGTCCTGGGACCGATCACACTGATGTGGTTCGAGCTGCTGGAAGGTGGTGGTGTGCCTGGCTGGGCACCAGAGTCCAAACATCACCGGCCTCCTTGGGTTTCAGAGGCCGGGCAGGTGAGTGGCGACAGCGGCAGTGGGCACGGGGCCTCAGTAGCGGTTAAGGAAGGCAGTGCCCTGCAGGGGCCAGGGCCGACGGGAAGGGAGCTACAATCTCCCCCCCGGTGGTCTCCAGGGAGGCTTTGAGCTCTGCTGCTCCTTCCCCCTATGCTTGTCTCTGGCTTGCAGCCTGCACCGGGGCTGCTGGCCCCAGAGTTGGGTGCGGGCAGGCGGGCCCGAGTAGTCAGCCTCACTCACGTGCTGCAGGGTCTTCCGCGGCAGCTTCTCCGAGTGCATGACCCACTCCTTCATCAGGTCCAGCACCAGTGGGATGAGGCTCACCACGCCGCCATAGTGGTTCCTGGCCTCATTACAGCTCAGGTGATTCACTACATCATGGGGGTACCTGCAGGCCATGGAATGGGGATGGGGTGCTGGTGAGTGCTAGGCTGAGCTTTCTGTTCCCACTCTGAGGTTTATGGCAGCCTGGAGTGAGGCAGCAGCTAGCCTGGCCTCTCTGCAGTCACCACATCCTCATCCTCTCACTTTTCTCCCCTGCCCAGAGGACTTAGCCTCAGAATCCTTCGTGTTTAAGACACTTGGTTGAAGTCCGAGATGTCCCAGCCTTGGTTCCCGGTTCCTTCCTGCGCTCCTAAAGGCCTCCACCTTGCCCCCATACTCTTCATCTCCCACTCACCCACCCCCACTCCAAACCCCCAACCACGCCTTACTTGGCTCGGAGGCCACTTAGATCATTGCTCTGGCTGACGAGCATCTTGCATTTGTCCAGGAGGTTGTTGGTGACTGGCGTCCCCACGTGCAGGGCCTCAAAGCGCAGACAGAGCCTGGCCAGCTCAGTGCAGATGTCCAGGAACATGAGCAGGATGCGCCTGTATGTGGAGCTGCTGCAGTGATGTTCCATGTAGTTCTGCACCTGCAGGCCAGGCCTATGAGCACCGCATCCAATCCAGCCTGGGACCCATCCCCTGGGCGCGCTCAGACAGTGGCCCACTCACCCCGCGGCTGGCACCCTACTCAGGCTCAGCTTTGCAGGCTGTGCTGCCCTGCGTCTTTCCTGAGACCTTAGCTTTATTTATTTCGGGGACACACCTGACTCTGATCAGGAGACCATATGGGAAGCTGGAGATTGAACTCCGGTAGGCATGTGCATGGCCAGCGCCTTCCACAGTGTGCTGTCCTCTGACCCAGGAAACTGGATTACATGACCCTGAATTCTTCCAGTTTCTTTCCCAGGGCTTCAGGTCCAGAGTGATCTGGGACCCTTAACCCGTGGGAGTTGGAGCTAGGTGAAAGGAGCTGATGCCTCCCCAGTGAGCTGGATTCTCAATTCTGTCTGCTCTAGTCTCTGCTGCATTGCTGCCTGTTGGAATGGGGTGTGTCCCACGTGACTAACCATGGGTCCTGCCAGTGAAAAGGCACCAAAGTGAGGGGTAACAATAGTATCCCTGGGTGGTTAGGCCTCGAGGCCAAGGAGGGTGTGCGATCCAAACATGACACCCTCATTGGCCCCAACCCCAGATGGCTACGCTGGGCCCACAGAGGTGAGGCCGTGAGGAAATGTGGAGGTCTTGGATGCCCCTCACACTGAAACCCAGAGCCCTAGCACTCTTGACAGGTGGGTGGTGGATGCTGCGGCCAGAGAGCTAGGCAAAGAAACTTAACTGTAAACCAAGTCATGGCTATTTAGGTTTTCATCTTCAAATTAGAAAGGGGGTTAGGGGCTGGAGCAATAGCACAGAGGGAAGGGTGTTAACCTGAGTTCAATTCCTGAGTTCAACCTGATTTCAATTTCTGGCACCCCATATGGTCTTCCAAGCATAGCCAGAAATGATTTCAGAATTATAGAGCCAGTAGTAAATTCCAACATTGTGGTCTAAAACAAAATAAAAGATGGGGACAGAGTACAAGGAGAAGGGCCTTGTCTTGCATGTGGCGGCTACCATGGTTTGATTCCTGGCACCTCAGACGTCCCCTGAACAGTGCTGGGTGTAGCCCAAAATTTGAAGGGTGTGGGTGTGATAGGGGGTAGAGAGATTTTCCAAAGTCAGAAAACCAGGTTATTTTTTTCTAGGCAGCTACTATACTACCAAGGGTACTGCCTCCCTTGCTCCTGTATGTCCTTCCTGACAGTTCTGGGCCTTACTCCCTAGCCCCTCCTGCCTTCTAACACCTGGGGAATGGGAGGTGGGGTCTGGCCTAGGCACTTGAGCCCAGCCAGGAGGCACCTGCTAAATCCTAGCTAGGAATAAGTCTGCCTGGGTTGGGAGGTGGCAAAGCGTGAGCCAGAGGCTTGGAAGCAGGAGTCCAGGTTTGAATCCCAAGTGCACACAGGTCCTTGCACTCAACTGGGGGTTGGCCAAGTGCCATGGCACTGCCCAGAAGCCCCCATTTCTCTCCTGGGACAGATGGAGAAACAGCTTCAGAGTGATGAGTCACCTGCAGGGGGTAGGCAGATCCCAGGCCAGCTGAGTTTGGGGTCCACAGTTTCTTGTTCTTTTTTTGTTTTTGTTTTTGTTTTTGGGCCGCACCCAGTGATGCTCAGGGGTTACTCCTGGCTATGCACTCATAAACCTCTCCTCGCTTGGGGGACCATATGGGACACTGGGAGGTTGAACTGTGATCCATCCTAGGCTAGTGTGGGCAAAGCAGACGCTTTACTACTTGTGCCACCGCTCTGGCCTCATTGTTCGTTTGTTTTTGTGCTACACCCAGTGGTGTTCAGAGCATACTGCTGGCTCAGCATCCAGGAATCACTTCTAGTGGGCCCAGGGACCATAAGGAGATCGAACCTGGGTCATCCACATGCAAAGCAAATGCCCTTTCCTTGTACTGTCACTTTGGTTACAAGAGAGCCCATGATTTTTAGAAAAAGCCCAGCTGAGCCCATGGCCACCAGGACTGCACCCCATGGCAGGGCTGGGAGATACAGTGATGCCCTGAAGGGAACTTGGGCTGTGAATGCTGTGCATGCTTCCTTGGGCACCTCCGGCGTGTGCAGGATGAGGAGATGCCTGTGTGCACTTACCTGCCCTATGGTGGCAATAGGCCGGATCTTGTCATGTGCATTGTCTCGACAGTGCTCCAGGGCGGCGATGAATGTGAACTGCTGCTGCTGGAACAGTTTGTACCTCTGCTCCACACTGCGAAGCGCTTCCTTCACCTCGTTCATCGCTGGCGTTGTTGGTGTGGAGGGACCTGGAGCACAGGACCTGCAGGGGAGGCAGGGCAGAGCGTGAGCTAGTGGGCCATACCCACAGCCTGGCTTTGAGTCCCAGTCCAATTCAGAGGTAGAGAGAGAACTGCATCTCCTAGATGGGAGCTTGACCCCAGACCAGTCACTGAGAACAGGACAGATTCTCACAAGAGCACCTCCCAACACCTGTTTCTCCAAATGCTATAGCTGTGCTCCTGCTGCATACGTCGTGTTTGTGAGTAGCTGCCTGGAGGGGGCATCTCCAGGCCGCTGAGCCAAAAAGGGCGGCCCTGGCCACCATCTCACTCTCTAGTCTTTTCCCAAAGACTCTGAATCTACTTGGATCCATGGTGCAGAATTACTTTGGGTCCCGCACGATGGCATCTGTCAAATTCAGTCCTACCCCGAATTCCAGTGCCACCCTAGCTTCAGAGACACCACACACAGGTGCTCTGTGGGACAGGTTGTGCCCAAGCCAAGGGTTTTAGGAGTGACTGTGGTGGACAGTCTTAGCTCCATGGTGCTAGAAGGAAGCCAGGTCATTTGGTTTGGGCAGATGGAAGGAACATTTCACCTTCCTACATGTCCCAATCATGTGGTAGGCCCAGAGCAGAGCCAGAGGGGAAAGATAAGGGCAGGGGTGGGGGGTGGAGGCTAGAAAACTGTCCTCTGGAAGGGGAGAAGCTGCCAGAGCTTCTGTGAAGAACAGAAGTATGTCTGGGGCCCCGGAGAGATAGCTTAGGGGTAGGGCTTTTGCCTGGCATGCAGCTGATTCAGGACGATGGTGGTTTGAATCCCAGCATCCCATATGGTCCCCTTGCCTGCCAGGAGCAATTTCTAAACGAAGAGCCAAGATTAGCCCCTGAGTGCTGCTGGGTATAATCCAAAAACCAGATAAAAAGAAAAACGTGTGGAAAGTGTGGCTGGGAGCTGAGGGACATGGGGCAGGCAGGATCCCAGCCCTCCCACAGCTACCCCGCTCACCCAGTGCCATAGCAACAGTGTTGACCAACAGGTCAAGGACAGCATGGGGTGGGGCGGGTGCATTTCAGAAGGAGCCTCCTCCTCTTGCAGGAGTCACAGTGAGCCTTGGGAAGAGGAGGTGCACCTAATAGTTTATCAGGCCACGGGGCCAGAGCAGTGGTGCAGTGGAAGGGCTTTTGCCTTGCATGCGGCTGACCTAGGACGGACCATGGTTCATTCTTCTGGCATCCCATATGGTCCTCCAAAATAGGAGCGATTTCTGAGTGCATAACCAGGAGTAACCCCTGAGCATCACTGGATGTGGCCCAGAAACAAAACAAAACAAACCAACAAAACAGGCCTGGGATGAGGGCCAACCTAGGGAGCCAGTGTATGGGGAGGTGACAGAAAAATTAGATTGAACGAACTGTCCTTTAAAGGCCTGGCCTTTATCCTGAGGGGTCAGAGTGATAGCACAGCAGGGAGGGCATTTGGGCATTTGCCTTGCATACTGCTGATCCAGGTTCAATCTGCAGCATCCTATATGGTTCCCATGCCTGGCCAGGAATGATTTCTGAGTGCAGAGCCAGGAGCAACCCCTGAGTGCTTCTGGGTGTGGCCCAAAACGAATCACACCAAATGCCAAAGTGGTTGCTATGGACAGGCCCGAAGACAGCCCCATTGTCTTAACACTCAAACTCCAAGCCTGAGTCCCCAAGTTTGATCCACGGAACTGTGTGCAGTCAGGGCAGTGGCCCCAGGGAGCATGTGTGTGCACCTCCAGGGACACCTAAATGCCCCCCCCCACATACACATGGGGGGGATGGCCCAGCAGAGGCCACAGTTCTGATGAACAAGACTGAAACCGCATCCCTCGTCACAGCCACAGCAAAGGGATAATCTGCAAAGAATGAGACGCCAGTATTTAAAATAAAGAAGACAGCTGGGCGGGGCCCAGAGAGATAGCACAGTGGCGTTTGCCTTGCAAGCAGCCAATCCAGGACCAAAGGTGGTTGGTTCGAATCCTGGTGTCCCATGTGGTCCCCCGTGCCTGCCAGGAGTAACCACTGAGCATCGCCAGGTGTGGCCCAAAAACCAAAACCAAAACAAAACAAAACAAAAGAAGACAGCTGGGCAATAGCACAGTGGAATGGGCATTTACCTTGCATGTGGCCAACCCAGGTTTGATCCCTGACATCCCATATGGTCCCCTGAGCCTGCCAGAAGTGGTTTCTAAGCACAAAGCTAGGAATAACCTCTGAGCACTTCTGGGTGTGGCCCCAAAACCAAAAAAGAGCACTTGCTTTGCAAATAGCTGGACTATGTTCAGTCCTCAGAATTCCCCTGAGCCCCACTGGGAGTGACCCCTGAGCACTGCCTGGTGTGGTCCAAAATCCAACAAATTAATACTTCGGGCTGAAGCGATAGTACAGCAAGGAGGGCATTTGTCTTGCATGCAGCCCACCCAAGTTTGATCCCCGACATCCCATGGGGTCTGTTTGAGCACTGCCAGGAATGATTCCTGAGCACAGAACAAGGAGTAACCCCTGACCACAGACAGCCAATGTGGCCCCAAACCCCAAAATAAACAATACTCGACGAGCGAGGGCCTAGTGCCGAGTTTGAACCATGGAGCCACACAGCAAAGAAATACCAGCAAGCTTGGCTGCTGCCTTAGTTTTTGACCCTCTGTAGGTTCCTGTGATAAGTTTGAGGTCATTATTATTTGGGTTTGGGGGGGATCACTCCTGGTTAAGAAGATCCAGTGATGCCGGGGCTCAAACATAGAGCTCCGACTCATAAACCTGCTGTGTGTAGGTCATGTCTTGCCCCTGGCACAATGAGATCAACTTTGTGCTCACTCAAACTGCCCCTAAGGTCGTCGCCACCAACCTCCCCCCACTTGCACAGTGCTCAGGAGGACAAGGAAGGCCTAGGCTTGCTTGAGGGTGGGGTGGGGTATCTGTGCTTGGAGCAGGCTTCGCTCCACCCCTCCTAGGCTCTGGGGTCTCATGTCCCCAGGTTGAAGCCAGATCCCTGGACTGTTGCCCTCTGTGTTGGCGCAGCGCACACCCCCAGACAGCAGAGAGCACTGGGGACTGGACTGCCTGGCAGAGACGCACGAAAATGCTTCAGTGAGGTCTAGCTGTCAGCACTAGAGATTGGGGCGCTGGAATATCGGGTGAGAGTGAGGCCGAGGGACCCCACCTGTCAGCTACAGAAGAACCTCGAAGGCCTCCCTGTGTGAGACGCCCACTCTATTCTTGCATGCCCGCTGCCGAACTGGCAGGAGCTCTGGAGGAATTTTTTTTCCTAGGGCATGGAAGAGAAGGAGTAGTAGACAAAAGCACTTGACTATTCTTGGGTCTTCGCCACCTCCTTAGGAGCAGGGCTGGGGGGGCCCTGATGACCCTGTGACAGATGGGGGCCAGGTACTGTCTCCCCATAAGCCTCTGAGCGGTAGATATGAGTGGGAACTCAGGGGGAGGCACCGTGTGCCGGGCTTTGGCTCCTCCCAGGCTTCCTGCGCTGCCAGGATTCTTAGGGGTACTACATCTCAGTGGGAAGCCCCCACCCCCCCCCCGAGCATAAAATCAACTCAGCCCTTGATTCCGGTGGCTTATGACAAGCTGGTGAGGCAGAGGGAGTGTAAGAATCCCCCAAATGAACATCCCTTGCAGGAATTCGCAGCCAAATTGTGTGTGTGTGTGTGTGTGTGTGTGTGTGTGTGTGTATAAGTGTAAGAGTCCCCCAAATGAGCATCCCTTGCAGTATGTGTGTGTGTGTATAAGTGTAAGAATCCCCCAAATGAGCATCCCTTGCAGTAATTCTCAGCCAAATTGTGTGTGTGTGTGTGTGTGTGTGTGTGTGTGTGTGTGTGTGTGTGTAAAGGCACCCCAAAGGCATTCGTTGATTTGTACTTTCCCAGGCCGCAACAGAAGATTAAATCATGGCATGAAAAGTGCATATGTCTAGGGCAGGAAATAAAGGAGAAAAAGCAATGACTCCAGCAATACCCAAGCACCAAACCAACTCTGTAGACAACCCTGAAAGCCAGCCAGTATTTTGTGGGGGGAGTGGGGGTCCCTTCTCTTCCCAGCCGCCTCTGCAGGCTTTGATAAACCCACCCAGGGATGTGGTCCCGGGGAATAGGTGGAGATGAAGTTTCCAGCCTCCTGCCCTGCTTTCTTTATTCTGGTTTTTGTTTTGTAGGGTTTTGTTTTGTTGACTTTGGGGCCACACCCAGCAATGTTCAGGGCTGACTCCTGGCTTTCTGCACTCAGGAATCAATCAATCCTGGGTGCTTGGGGGGACCCTATGGGATGCTGAGGTGTGTGGGATGGGCAGGGGATGGAACTGAGTCGGCCAAGTGCAAGACAAGCACCCTCCCCGCTTTGGTGCTATTGCTACAGGTTCAACTTTTTGCTTGAACAAGTTTTTGCTGGGCCCAAAACTGTCCCCTTTCTAAGCCTCAGTTCGTCCATCTGTAAAAAATGAGGGCTTTACTCTTTGAGGAATGATTCTGAAAGCTCCCAAAGCCGCAGCTGAGAGAAGGCAGAAAGGGCAAAAGGCTCTGTGGAGGGGTCTGCAGGCCCCGAATTCCGTCTAATCCGCAAAGAAATGGGAAGGAAGGTCCTCAGGGTCGGGATGGGGGTGGGTAGGAGGGGGGCAGGAAACTCCCAGAGCGCAAATGACAGCGCCCCAACCTCCCCGAACCCCATCACAACCTAATAAATGGGCCACAGCCGGGCTGAGGGTTCGAGCGCTTTGGCACCGGGGCCTGAACCCCCTCCCTGGTAGGGCGCCCTCCCTTTTCGGACACCCCACAGCCATCTCCCAACCAACCAGCCCCTGGCATGCTTTGACCTGGCTTGTCCAAAAAATCGGCGTTAGGCTCGCGGAGCGCCCCGATACGTGAGTACCTTCGTTCGCCCCGGCGGGTTCGGATCCCGGAGGCGGGGTGGGCAGGGGTGGGGTCTGCTGATTGTTAGGCCGGTGCCATAGCAATGGGCCACGTGGCAGCACCCCCCACACACCCCTATTGCCCAGCCCTGAACTGTAGGTTCCCTGGGAGGGGCGAGAAGATGCAAGCCGGGCTCAGGGGTCCCTCCCCAGAACTCTTCTTTCCAATGGGGAAACTGAGGCCCAGTGAGGCAAGCTAGGCTTGGAGCACTCCCGCCCAATGGGATCTCCAGAAGTCTCGGGGTAGAGGGGGGCCTGACATGCCTTCTAGGGTGCAGCGGGCTGTTTGGGCACCAAGGGGGTCCTGGGAGCCAGAGCTGCACCTGCAGGAGCCCCGCGGGGCCGCGGCGGGGCTTTGGGGCCGGGCCCGGTGGAGGCGACTGCGGCGTGCGCTGATGACGCTTTGCAGGACGCGTTGCCACAGCGACCTGGACCGGGTGCCCAGAGTTTCGTGATGGAGGAGAGCGAACAGACTCCCCTGGACAGAGACGTCAATAAGTTGCTCATCGCCTCTCAGCCGCTGTCGGGCGGTATAGACGCCAGCACAGCCCCGCACCGCATCCCCGCAGACATGCTCCAGTACGGAGAGGAGAACAACATTTTCGAGATGATGCAGGTGACAGCACCCCTTGTTTCCCCCATGTCCCCTGCCTTAAAGAACCCCTGGGTGGGAAGACACACACCCCACCCCACCCCAGGATCCGGGAGCAGCAGGAAGGAGAGTGCATAGACTTCTGCCAGCTCCAGGCTGGGGGTTTTTGAACGAACCTCTGCTTTTTCTCTACTGGGAAATGCTGGGGTACAAGAGGAGGCCCCTTCCCTGTGCCCTGTGAGGTTCTGAGCTGGTTCCAGCCCAAGTCGTATTGACCGAGGCCAAGCAGGGTTCATACTGGTCACTGACTTCTCTTGACCCTGCCTGGAGGCCCCTCGGCTGATCTGCGGATATGGAGGAGCAGGTCTCTAGAACCCTTGCACTGCATGTGCCCCTGGGTCTGAACCCACAGTCTGAAACAAGCTTCCATTTCTCCTGCAACACCCTCCCCGGGACTTTTGCAAAATGCTCTTCACTACGAGGAAGAGTTGTGAGGGGCTAAGGTGGCTGCAAAAAAAAAAGAAAAAGAAAAAAGAAAAAAATGTCTACTGCATTTAGGAGTCTGGGGCCTAAGGGGTAGATGCGCCCCGGGAGGGCACACTGCATCTGCCATGCAGGACCTGGGGTGCCAGGCACAACCCCAGAGATTTGTAACCTGAGGGCAGCCCTTTGTGGCTGGATTCCTTCCCCTTGTCCCTGGTCATGTTACAGTATTTACAGGCCACAGTGATAAGTAGACAGGACATTTGCTTTACACAGGTCTCTGGGTTTGATCCCCAGCATTTCATATGATTTCCCAGAGCATTGCTAGGAATGATTCCTGAGCACAAAATTAGGAGTAATCCCTGAGCACTGCCAAATGTGACCCAAAAGAAAGAACAAATAAAACTTTGGGTCAGAACAATTGCACAGCAGTGAGGGTGTTTGCCTTGCACATGGCTGATCGAGCTCTATCCCTGGTATCCCATATGATCTCTGAGGCCATCTTGAACACAGAGTCAGGAGTAATCCCTAAGCACTGCCAGTTGTGGTCCCCAAAACAGAAAAACAAAAATAAGGTGCAAGGAACAGTGTCTCTCGTTGAGGAAACAACCTTTGCTAAGACTTTGAGGCAAGCCTGAACACATATTGGGAGTAGCGCCTAGAGACACTGGCCTGGGAAGCAAAGCGAAGGACACTGGGGCTGCTGTTTTGAAGCAAAGGACCCTCATGGACCTCTCCAGCCACTGCATGCAGCCCATCCCGCAGGCCTTTCCTCAGGGGGATCCCTAAAGAAGCCAGCAGGGGACAGGCTGAGCCCCCAGTCCCAGGCATGGTGGGTGGGCCAGGGAGAAAGCTCTGGCCTGTGTATCCTAGGGATGGCAATGCTGGGCCCTGAACCTGAGTCTGTTGTCTGCAGCCATTTTGTTGTTGGTTTGGGGCCACATCTGGCAGTGCTCAGGGGTTACTCCAGGGGTTACTCCTGGCTCTGTGCTCAGGAATCACTCCAGGCAGTGCTGGTGCTGAGGGGACATATGGGGTGCTGGGGCTCGAACCAAAGTTAGCCACATACAAGTCCAGTGTCCTCTGCATTGCACTGTTGCTGCGGCCCTGCCTTTAGCTGTTAACCCCCTCATCTCTGCAGTCCCTGCTGGAGCAGCTGCTGATCTACCAGCCCTCAGAGCCCATCCAGTTCATGATCAGCCACCTGCAGCTCAACAATGACAGCGGTGAGCAGGAGCCTCCTCTAATCACTACCATCCAAGGGTCTGGGCTTGGGGAAGGGTCCACCACCAGGGTGGGAGTTCTTGACACATATTACACATGGAGCCTGAACTACTCACCCACACTACACACACAGAACCTGAACTATACACCCACACATCACACACAGAGCCTGGACATCACACACACAGCCTGTATTACACACAGCACATATTATATGCAGTGTCCGTGTTATACTCATCTCATAATACACATGTGCCTATATTACACACATCACATACCTTGCTGTGTCACCCCACATGAAACATATTCTATATGGAGTCTTGGAACCTCAGGGTACTTTGTCTGTTCCTGGACTGTGCATCTCGCTCCTGTAGAGGTCCTGGGAACCCAGACCCTCTACTTTCACTGAACCCCAATGCACCCTCCAAGACCTCACATTCAAGGGCTCCCAGGCCCTCTCCCTGTGCTATGCCTGGACCCCCTCTTCCTGTCCCTGGAGGTGTTTGTTCCACCACCTTCACTCCTCCATGGGGCTTAGAGTCACATTCCCTCCCCATTTCTTGTAAGGTGTGGGCAGCCTTGGGTGCATCCCCATGTGAGGCTCCCTGGGGGGAAGTATAGTGGAAGCCTCATACACCAATCCTGGGGGAATTGGGGAACAAGGATCTGAAAGCAAGGCCAAGTTTAGGGAGATAAAGGGTTCAGAAACTTCCACACAAACTCTCTGCAAGCAGGAAAAGATACTTGCAGGCAGACAGACTAGCTGTAGGGCCAAAACCCAAAAGAAGTCCCTGACCCAATGATTCAGGACCACCCCCATGGGTGGAGAACAGGTAGGGTAGGGGGCCAATCCAGAGGTACTTACTGCCCAGGAGGGACAAGCACATGCAAAGAAGAAATATCCTGAATAAAGTAAGATGATTACTCCAACAGGAAGGAAGCCAAAGTCGGGAGAACCCCTGGGGTGTCCCCTAGGGCAGGAACAGATGCAAGGACTTGAACCCAGCCGTGGGCCTCTCCAATGCCCTGCTCCCAGCACGACAGGCAGCGGCCTGTGCCCCCAGAAGTAGAAGAGACTCCAGAGACTGCATAGTGATATGGGGTGTGTGGGAGCACTTATGGGAGGGCATGGTTTCCTGGATCAAGTGAGTGAGACAGAGAGCAGTTGGTATGAAGTGTGCTTTTACAGCTGCCCGAATGAGGCTCGTTTCTCACAAACATTTGTTATGAGGAAGCAGAGTATTAGAGCTGGTACCTGGGGGGCTGCTTGGGAATTTTCCATTGGCTGATTGTGAGGTCTCAGCAGACTCCACAGTGTTGGGAGACCCCCCCCCTTGCTTTGAAGTGCAGGAGACACTCATCACTTCCAGCAGCAACAGCAGCAGCCTTTTTCTTTTTTTTTTTTTTTTGGTTTTTGGGCCACACCCGGTAACGCTCAGGGGTTACTCCTGGCTATGCGCTCAGAAGTTGCTCCTGGCTTGGGGGACCATATGGGACACCGGGGGATTGAACCGGGGTCCGTCCAAGGCTAGCGCAGGCAAGGCAGGCACCTTACCTTTAGCGCCACCGCCCGGCCCCATCAGCAGCCTTTTCTGGTGCTAATAAATGATACCTCACCCGGAGCAATAGCATAGTGGGGAGAGCCTTTGCCTTGCATGTAGCCTTCCCAGGTTCAATCCCCAGCATCCCATATGGCCTCCCAAGACAACCAGGAGTGATTTCTGAGCACAAGACCAGGAGTATCCCCCTGAGTGCCACCGGGTGTGGCCGTAATCCCCCACCCCAAGCAGATGCCTTGTCAAGGATGAAAGGCCCAGACCCTAGTACATCCAGGGTCTGTATATGTAGGAGTGAGGGGGGGGGGAGGTCAGTACTATCTGCTCCCTCAGTTCCCAAGGGGGGACACTGGGTTTGCTGATGGAGTCCAGAATAAGGAGTCTCTCAGCAGCTGGTGAGCCCCAGGGCTTGGGCTTCATCCCAAGTGCTTCTGGGATGACGCCCCTGTCCCTGGATCTCATAGGCCAAACTCGGGATGACAGCAGGTGTGGGGGGACACAACATGTGAGTTGTGAGCCCCTGTCACATGCACCTCCTCCATTGGACCCTCCTGTGGACCTCACCTGACTCCATTTCTAGGTGTAGCCAGTAGGGTTGTTCTGGGCCTTGCCTAGTTTTCCTTCCCCCCCATCAAAAGACAGTGTCCCCCCACACACACACCAGGATCTCCAGCATCCAGGCAGATGTATGCTGGCTCTCAACCCTGTAGGGCTGGCTTTGAGGTGCACAGAACTTGGGGCCTGGTCCTCCTGAGGGCCTGACTTGGGGCCTCGTTCCTGGACAGGTATCCTGGCTGCCCGCCTGGCCTTTGAAGAAGGCCTTTCTTCCTCAGGCCTACTAGGGTGCAGAAATGGGGGAGATTCCGTGGTCACAGAGGGCTGAGGGGCTCCAAGTCAGCCGGGTCCCCTGTGGCTTGTAGCGGTACCAGACTGGCCAAAACGGCCAGTGGAGTGGAAACCCAGCATCCAGAGACCAAAGCGAGGGTTCTTGGCCACACAAGAGAGCCGAGGGAGAGTCCTGAACACAGCAGCCTATGGGGGTCCACCCTGAAGGGGCAGCACAGGTGGTGGGAAGTAGGAAACGGGAGTCCTCTGTCCCGCCTCTGGGATAGCAAAGTCCAATTCAGCCCAGATTTCCCAACCCTGCTACATCCTATCTTCCTGAGAAGCCCCTAGAAGGGATTAGGCACAGGCAGACAGTCCCTAGTGTGTGAGGTTGAGTCACCCCTCAGCTCCCCAGGGTGCAGTTTGTGCAGATACAGCCCCAGAGGACATAGCAGGTGGCGCATGACCAGCGAGTGTCCTGCACTTCTGGCCCCTCAGGCATGCAGGGGCCTCAGATTTGGACTGTTCTTGGCCATCGACTCCCAGGGCCAGCAGTCAATCCCTGGACCTGCCTTAGGCCAGGACTAACACCAGGTCCCACTTCCTTGCCTCAACCCCAGACAGGCACGTTGGGCCGGGTTGTGAGGCTGGGGACTTACTGCCCAGGAGGGACAAGCACATGCAAAGAAGAAATATCCTGAATAAAGTAAGATGATTACTCCAACAGGAAGGAAGCCAGAGTCAGGAGAACCCCTGGGGTGTCCCCTAGGGCAGGAACAGATACAAGGACTTGAACCCAGCCGTGGGCCTCTCCAATGCCCTGCTCCCAGCACGACAGGCAGTGGCCTGTGCCCCCAGAAGTAGAGGAGACTCCAGAGACTGGAGTCCATTTGCACAGAAATCCCCCCTATTTGAAAGCACAGACTTTCCTGTCCTGGGTTTTATAAATCCAGACTCTCCCCCATTCTTTTCTCTCTATAACATGATGGGGAATCCAGTTTGCTAAATAAAAAGGCATAAATATGAAGGGAGGAAAAACAAATAAAAGCTTTGAGGTTGGATTTACATAAAATCCAGCTTTATTTGAGCGCCTGCTTGGAGACAAAGGCCCTTTTTAAGATGCTTTATGGCTTTTGAAGTTCCAATTGTTCCGGATATTTATGACGTGAGCAAATGAGTCTCCGTGTCCGTGTTCCTGCGGAGAGAGAGGAATGAACGGGCTCAGTCATCACTTACCCTCTCTCTCAACACGGGGGCCCTGTCAGTGGGGAGTCGCCTTACAAACAGCCATGTCACTGTTCAGAAAATGAAGTCTGAGGCGGGCAGAAATTCGCAGGCCGCTGATGGGGGTCGCTTTGTCACACCGATGGGTGACAGTCTCATCTTTTCCTTCCGCAGTGCCGAAGATTGTAATATTAGGGCCACCGGCTTCAGGGAAAACCACAATTGTAAGTGCGCTCCCATGAAATAGGTAATACCACAATTCCTCTCCGGTTTCGTGGCGCACTTTGGCCCCTTTCCTGGTTGCTTCGTTCTGTTCCCGTGGAAGGGGCATATGGCCAAATGTTGCTCCAGAACCAGGCCCTCCCCAATCTTTCCCACCTTCCTGGAAAAGTCCTGGGGCTCTGTTCCTTACCCCCCCCCCACACACACACACACATACACAGTCTGCTTACCCTAGTAACAGGCTGAGGCCTTTTTCTAGAAGGAACATGGGGCTCCCTCACTTGGAATGTAGGAGGGAAACTTCAGTCATCTGATGCTGGGAACTTCAGCCAATGCAGGAGACCCTGCTGTGCCCCAGAAACACTAATTTACAGGGTCCCTCCACTGGTCTTAAAGCAGGGCATCTGCCCCTCAGCTTCTGCTGCCCCACCTCCAGACCCTTTGTTCTGGTGGGTTGACTGTGGCTTTAGCTTCTTCCTTCCTTTCTCCTTTTTCCTTCCTTCCCTCTTGCCTTTCCTCCTCCTTCCCTCCTTTTCTTCTATTTTCTTCTTTCCTCTCTTCCTAACTTCCTTCTTTCTTTCTTTTTCTTTCTTTCTTTCTTTCTTTCTTTCTTTCTTTCTTTCTTTCTTTCTTTCTTTCTTTCTTTCTTTCTTTCTCTCTTTCTTTCTTTCTCTTTCTTCTTTCTTTCTTTCTTTCCTTTCTTTCTTTCTTTCTCTCTCTTTCTTTCTTTCTTTCTTTCTTTCTTTCTTTCTTTCTTTCTTTCTTTCTTTCTTTCTTTCTTTCTTTCTTTCTTTCTTTTCTTTCTTTCCTTCTTTCTTTCTCTTTCACTCTTTCTTTCCTTTCTTTCCCACCTTCCCTTCCTTCCCTCCCTCCTTCCCTCCCTCCCTCCCTCCCCTTCCTTCCTCCCTTCCTTCCCACCCTCCCTCCCTCCCCACCCCCAGCCCTCCCTCTCTCCCTCCCTCCCTCCCTCCCTCCCTCCCTCCCTCCCTCCCTCCCTCCCTTCCTTCCTTCCTTCCTTCCTTCCTTCCTTCCTTCCTTCCTTCCTTCCTTCCTTCCTTCCTTCCTTCCTTCCTTCCCTCCCTCCCTCCCCACCCCCAGTGGTGCTCAGGGTTTACTCCTGCTCTGTATTCAGTGTTGTATTCAGACGTGTATTCAGTGATGTATTCAGACATCACTCCTTGGCAGGACTGAGGGGATCCCATGGGGTGCCATGGATTAGACCCGAGACAACCATATGCAAAGCCAGCGCTGTTCCACTGTGCCCTCACTCTGGGCCCTGCTTTCCTCCATTTGAACTGTTGCAGCCACTATGGCTTTGGCAAGCAGTGCCTGAAAGCCAGGCCCTGGACTCTGACAGCAGTGTCCATACCACGACTGTCTGGGGTGCCTCTTCTAAGTCTGCTGCTTCAGTTGGAGTGTGAACTGGGGGTTCTTCGGGGTTGCATCACTGGACCCTTGCAGTGTCTCCTTGCATGCCTGCTGGCCATAGTGCCAGCTCCTGTGTTTGTGATGATCAGAGTTCAACAGAGAAAGACCTGACCTCTACCCCAGGCACCACTCCAGGCACCAGCAGGGGAGGGAGAGACACAAATGACACTAGTGGTCAAGGTCCAGGGCTACCTAAACAGCCTCTTGTGCAACCTCTTTGCACCCCAGAAATGACCTCTGCTGAACAATGTTGGGAGTAGACCCGATGATTCTCTAGGGTACCCCTCTCAAGATAGAGATAGGGAATGTGCCGAGTGCCCAGCATCATGGCTGTCTCTGGCCCCACAGGCCATGTGGTTGTGCAAACATCTCAGCAGCAGCCTGGTCAACAGGGACATCCTCAGTCTCCGTTTCTCCTCCATGTCCTCTGACGTTTACGCCGAGTTTCAGAAGACTGAGGTAGGGCTGCCTGGGGGAGGTAAGCCAGAAGTTGTTAGAAACCTGGGGTTAGTGGGTTAACAGAGAGGGGGCAGAGTGTGGGGACAAAGAAGGGAATTCTCAGGGCCAATATGGGATGGCAAGTTTGGAGGGGGTTTGAGGTGGGAACCAGATCACAGTGAGAAAGGCACTTCTACAGGGAACCCCAGTCCTGTTGGGGATCCAGTCACCCTGCTAGTGTGAGCCTTGGTTTCGAGGCCATAAAGTGCTGCCCTGGGCCCCTGTTGGTGTCCACATCCCTCTCACATCTGGGACCCGTCCAACTCAACCCCACCCAGCATCCAGCCAGGCCCTCTCCAGCTCTGGTTTTTACGCTGCGGCCACTTGCAAGTGACAGGGCGACACCCCACTTGAGTTGGCCTGTGGCAGAAAGGGGATATGAAATGGGAGTGAGGGCCAGAATAATACACAGTGGGGAAAGCGTTTGCTTTGCACATGTCTGACCTAGGTTCAATCCCCATATCCCATAGGATCCCCTGAGCCTGCCAGGAGTGATTCCTGACCACGGAATCAGGAGTAACCCCCAAACACCTCGGGATGTGGCCCCCAGACAAATAAACAAGAACAAAATCATAGTGATTAAAAAAAAAAAGAAATGGGGTTGAACCCTGGATGTGGGGTGGGAAGAGACTGAAGAAACCACAGAATACTGAAGCAGTAACCCCCAAACACCTCGGGATGTGGCCCCCAGACAAATAAACAAGAACAAAATCATAGTGATTAAAAAAAAAAATGGGGTTGAACCCTGGATGTGGGGTGGGAAGAGACTGAAGAAACCACAGACTACTGAAGCAACCTTAGGCCAGGCCTCAGAGACCCATCATGCAGGACCAGCTGAATCATGGCAGGGGAGCCTGGGGTCTGAGGCCCAGGGGTGGAGTGGGGACTGCAGCCCAGGATCTTCTAGTAGTGCCTGGGAATGGCCCAGGTCTTTCTGCAGAATCTGAGGCCCTTGGCACTACACCTGTACTCCCATCAAATCTTGAAGGGAATCAAGTGCCCCCCCACTCCCAGGGTCTCCTGTTGGGGGATCCCCTAGTCCAGAGAAGGCATTGATACCCACTATGGTCAGTTCCCACTTTCTTGGGGTCACTTGCTCTCAAACTTCATCTCAGGGTGCGGAGATGCTCAAACTGTGGCCATGGTTGAACCCCAACTCCTGACATATCAGTTGGGGACCTCTGAGGTGACAGCTTGGCAATTCCTGGGGTGCATCCCTGGGAAGTAGAGACAGAAACCTGGATGCAGCCCATCCCCAAGGGTGCCAGCAGGGACCGTCCCCATGGCAATGTCATGGGGGTTTGTGACAGGCTCCCACACATCCCCAACACAACATGGGGTGTGAATGGGCCATATCCCCTCTGCCCCAAGCAGGCACATCTGCTGAGATTGCAAGGACAACCCCGTCTTCCCCACCTGCCTGTGTGTATGACATGCCTATGTGTGTGTGCCTTTGTGTGTTCATGTGCCTCACATGTGCTTGTGTGCCTTCATATGTGCATGTATGCCTGTGTGTAAATGTCTATATGGGTGACCACATGTGTGTACTTTCACGTGTACCTGTGAAAGTACACGTGATTCTGTCCCTTTGGGAAAGGGAGCCACTGTAAGGACACTAAGGTGCTTCAGGAGATTCTGAAGGCAGGGACTGGACACAGGCAAAACTCCTCTGTATTTTCTCCCCTATGTACCAGTCACCAGCCATTCACCCATACACCATCCATCCACCACCCACCTACCATCCACCCACTCAGCCATCACCCCCATTCTTGAGCCCCGCCCCTTTTACACCTCCCCATGAGGTGACAGGATCAGTTGGGGGGACCTGTGCCTATTCCCAGGTTGTTCTGGGTCCAAGAGAGTGAGTTTGTCTTTCTTCCAGCAGTTCCAGGGAAGGCAGTGAGCAGGGCTCTGAGCAAGGTGCTATCCAGGCCTTGGTAGCAGCTGGATGAGGCAGGGTCAACATTCAGGGAGATCCTTGCTAGGCAAGGGTATGTTTGTGGAGGGCAATGAGAGAGAGCCAGGAGGGCCTGAGGTTCAGGCAGGGCTGGAGGCCACAGGCAGCTTGGGCAGCGAGCCTGTAGGGTTGGTTAGGGTTAGGGGACCTCATCCCATTCATCTGTGCCCATCCCTCCCCCAGTACCTGACCAGCCCAGTGCTCATCCACCTGCTCCAGTCACGACTGGCCGAAGACGACTGTGTCCGGAAGGTAAGCCGTGCCTGTGCTCTGCTCCTGGGAGATGGGGCCACTCTGCTGTTGGAGGCTGCAGGGGACATGTGTGTTACTGCAGATGTTGCCAGAAGGGAAAAATAGAATAAGAAGCTGGAGCAATAGTCCAGCAAGAAGGGTACTTGCCTTGCACGTGACCAACCCGGGACGGACCTGGGTTCGATTCCCAGCATCCCATATAGTCCCCCCCACCTGAGCCTACCAGGAGTGATTTCTGAACGAAGAGCTAGGACTAACCCATGAGTGCTGGCAGGTGTAGCCTCAAAACAAACAAAAAAATAGAACACCAAGTAGGGATGCTCGCCTGTGTATGTGGCCCTTCCAGGTGTGACTCAAGGAGCAGTGCTTGGTGAGGGACAACTCTGGGCATGGACTTGGCCTTAGATGAAGGGAAAGTCACAAGAGAGAAATGGGGGTCTCGGCGTCACTGAGGACAGAAGTAGTGGGGGGAGGTGACCCCTGACTTGGTGATTCTGGCCTTTTAATTCCTCTGCCCTTGGTAATGGAGACAGAGGTGGGGTCCAAAGGGCCCTCAAAAGAGTCTGGGCACAGAAAGTATGGGAGGGGACTAGAAGCCTGCCACCCTTCCTTGGGGGAGGCTCCTCATGTAGAAGGCTCTGTTCCAGGGGATCAGCACCCCATATTTCAGGAGGAGAAACTGAGGACCTATCATTATTCTTCCTCGAAACTTCTCTCTGCTCGGCTGTGGGTTTGGCAGGGCTCCATACACATACTCCCCTTTCGAGATGCTGAATTCTTCTGCACCCCCTCCCAAAGTCTACATGGAGATTCCAAAACCTCCACAAGTGCCTGAGTTTTTCCTTCCTGCCTGCTCCCACATATATGCACAAAGCCCAAGATTTGCTCCAGCCTCTCTCTACCCCCAACATTCCTAAGTGTGGGCTAGGGGGACTGATTCAGCCAACCCAGTTTGCAGACTGCCTGCCAAAGCTCGACCCTGGGCATCGCTGAGAGGCCCCCACCCAGACCCACACTCCAAAATAATTTAGCAGTAAATTTCCTGAGCTCTCTACCCTGTTACCCACCTCCGCCAACCTTTTTCCCCACCTTCCTTACCTCAGAGGCAATGTGGAGAAACCATTGGCCAGAAGGAACCGGCTGCCTACTCCAGCACTGGAGGGGGAGTCCCTCCTCCTCTTCCTGGCCTGGGTCACTTCAAAGGGCCGCTTCAAAGAGCTACAGAGGCGGGAGACTAGGCCCAAAGGAGCCCAGCCTGCATGCCACACTCCTATCGGGCTGGGATTGCAGCTTTTTTCCTCGAACTTGCTTCCCCGCAGCTTACTGTTGCAGCCCAGGCCTCAGGGACCAGGGTCAAAATGTGTGTGTGTGTGTGTGTGTGGAGAGGCTATGAGATCACAGGAGGTGTCACCGAGGTGGAGGGTTTCTGGCCAAGAACTGAATCAAGATTCAGGAGTGTACAGTCTGGAGGTAGAGGGGAATTTGGGATGTTTTACGCTCAGGTCTGCACTGTTCTGGGGCTGACCTGGCTTCTTTGCACCCCTCAACAGCTGTAGGAACGAAAGGGGACTGAGTGTAGGTGACCAGTCTAGAGGCCCAGTGGGGGTCCCAGCCAAAGAGGGCAGGTTGGGTCATGAGAGGGGCCAGTTGGCCGCTGTGAGTGTTAATCAGGTCTCTGTGGACTGACACCCCAGGCTACCCAATGGGTTTGCAAGGGTCCCCCCGGCCCCCAGCAGGGTCTGTGCCTGTGACATATTTGGGAGAGAGCTGCTAGGAGAGAACAGATGAATCCCTGGCTATGCACCACAATGTCCACCCAGCTTCTAGGGTGCAGCACACACGATGTGAAGCGGAAGCTCCCACCACCCACTCAGGGTGAAGGTGTTTCCTCACAGGATGAGCTCTGCAAGGTGGGGTCTGGCCCCTCTCCCCAACCAGAAGACTCACCCCCCCTGCATGTTCAGGAGCCCCTTACTTGGTGTGAGTGTGGGGGAACCCTAGTGAGCCCAGCGATGCACCTGCCCTGTGCTTCTCATACCCCTGCAGGAGGGGCCAGCTGGTTCTATTCCTGGAGCCCTCAAATCCCTGATGGTCGGTGCCCACCCCAAATCCTCATCCCCACAGCACCTCCAAGCTGATGATCTATCAGGACCCTGAAGAACAGCCACACTCTGACAAGGACCCCCACCCCATGGCAGCCTAGAGAGGAGCCCCCTTAGACCCCCTTTAGAGAGGGCTAGTTTTCCTGCTGGGTCAACAGCAGCAGCATGTTAGGGACCTGCCAGCAGATGTTGGGATGCAGGGTGCAGGCGGCTGGTGCATGAGAGACAGGGACAGCATCTGGACAGAGCAGTGTCAAACTCCCACAAGTGCAGGTCCTGGAGAGGGGGGTGGGCCAAGCTAGAACCTTTATCCTGCCCCCCTTCTGCCATGATGCTGGGTGGCCCTGAGTCAGTCATTCCCAGATGCCTGCTATGGGGGACCCCACCTCACAGGGAATGCAGGCTGAGACATAGGCTTGTGCAAGAGGTGTGGTAGTAACTGACCCAACAAACAACACTCAAAGGTGCAGGAATGAAGCTACCCTGTCCTGGGCTGACCAGATCTACCTTCTGACAGCAGGGGGCAGTAGGACTCAACTGACAGAAGTGGATGTTTGGGGGTCCTGCACTTTGGTCATGCAGGGATGGGGGAGCCTATATCTGCCAAGTGTCCAATGGTGGCCCTGACCACCTTTAGATTTGGGGTCAGCTACAAATGTGGGGTGAGGACACGCTCTCAGTCCTGCATTTCTGCACTTGATGTGATACACCCTGAATTTGGTTGTTTGTGGTTTGCAATTAAACTCTGAGACGAACCAGGAGAGGCTCTGGGTATCATAAGGCGTGTTGCCCTGGAGACCCCAAACAGACCCACATCCTCAGACCTTTGCCTGATGGGCTGAGATTTGCCAAGAGTGGCTTCCAGGACTCTGGGTGCCTTTGGACCCACCACAAAACAAAAATAGCTTTATGGAGGCCAGAGCAATAGTACTGCAGGTAGGACACTTGCCTTTCATGTGGCCGACCTGGGTTTGATCCTTGACATCCCATAGTGTCTCCTTTTCTTTTTTTATTTTTGGGCCACTCTCAGTGACACTCAGGGGTTACTCCTGGTTATGCACTCAGAAATCACTCCTGGCTCCGGAGAAACATAAGAGACACCAGGGATCAAATGCAGGTCCGTCCTGGGTCAGCCACATGCAAGGCAAATGCCCTACTGCTGTGCTATTGCTCCAGCCCCATCCCATAGTGTCTCCTGAACCCCACCAGATATGGGTCCTCTCAACCAAAATATTCTTGCTAATGGTTTTTTTGGAGACTGTGGTGGGAAGGCATGTGGGTATAAACAGTTTTCAGTTCTGTATAAACCTAGGTGGAGGGTTGGGAGTGACCCAACTCCACCCTCCTGTACCCCCCTACTGCGTTTTGGCACATACACATCAGCTTCCCAAATTTCAGCTCCAAAGATGCATTTCTTCCCGGATTCTTTTCAATTTTCTACTCTCTCTTCTCCTGTGCCCAGAAACTGCATCAGACTTAGGGGACTCAGAGTGCCTGTGGGTGGGTTTTGCTGTCCTGGGGTGCTTGTCTGCAGCATGGAGCAGAGCTGATTTCTTGAACCCAGACTCAGCATCTCAGACCAGCTCCCCTTGACTGAGGGTGAGCTCTGTTGGAGCCTCAGGCCCCAGGGATCTCCCTTCTGGGGTGTCCTGGCAGGTCTGAGAGGAGGAGGAGGGATGTGGCCAGGCATCAAAGGGACCAGGGACCCAGAGGACCTCGTGTCTACTTGTGAAGTTGCTAATTGCGCTTTAATAACAGCCAGGAGGGCTCGGGGATCGGGCAGCGCCACTGGGCCCTGCAGCTTCCCTGGCCTGGCTGGCTGCTTTCTGGCTTCTTTCCTTTGCCTCTTTTTTTGAATTTTATCTGTGACATCTGCTCGGTGCTTGTCCGTCCTGTGATTCGGTACCCCGCGCAGCTGTGCACACCTCCAGCTGGCCTTTTTGATGTGTGATAAAACAGAAGTGAGCCACGGGGGGCCAGGCATGTGCAGGCCTCAGAATATCAATTAACCTGCTCGACACAAAGCAGGGGCAATGGGGCTGCTCAGGCATCTCACCAAGGTGCCAGGGAGACAGGGAAATGGATTCTAATTAGCGATCTGGCCAGCCTTGGAAGTAGGATCCCCAAACCAAAGGATTTGGGGGTAGTTTGAAGGCCCAAGGGGCCACTCTGGCCAGGTATGGGCCCTGTCTCCTGCTCCCAAAACTTCACTGTGCCCCAGCCCCCTGGTTTTCCCACCCACCTGTTTGCAGCCCAAGCTACAATCACTGCCCCCCTGCAAAGTGGGGTCTTGTGCAAAACCTCAGTAAACAGCCACATTCAGGGTAAGGTTGTTGGATTTTTGTGGGGGGGCATACCTGGCAGTGATCAGGTGTTTCTCCCAGTTATCACTCTGGCAGGGCTCAGAGGACCATATGGGGTGCCAGGAATTGAAATTTGATAAGATGCTGCGAGGCAAGAGCCTTTCTTTTTTTTTTTTTTTTTTTTTGGTTTTTGGGCCACACCCGGTAACGCTCAGGGGTTACTCCTGGCTATGCACTCAGAAGTTGCTCCTGGCTTGGGGGACCATATGGGACGCCGGGGGATCGAACTGTGGTCCGTCCAAGGCTAGCGCAGGCAAGGCGCAAGAGCCTTTCTTGTTGCCCTATCTCTGTCCTACAGAGAGCAGAGTTTATATTTTTTTTCCAAATTTATTTTTAATTAATAAGCTTTTAAATAGAATCACTATGATACACACAGTTGTAAAGTTGTTGATGGTTGAATTTCATTCTTAGAATGTTCAACGCCCTTCTCCAGGAAATATTTCTTGCCACCAATATCTCCTCCCGCCCACCCCCACCTTCCTCTATGATGGTGGGTTCCTTTATCTTACCCAGGAGGGAAGATCGGGAGCCAAGAAGGAGATAGGTCAATGTCTGAGCAGGTGAAATCTTAATTTTTGTTTTACGGGTCACACCCAGTGATGCTTGGGTTACTTGCTCAGGCAGTTCTCAGGGGACCCTATGGGATGCCAGGGATTGAACCAGTATGGGCCAGTGCAAGGCAAACGCCCTCCCCACTGTTCTATCACTCAAAAAGTCCCCCTGTGACAGCAAAAGAAAAGTAAAATCTACACTTTCTGGCTTCTCCTGAAGGGCTGGATCCTGGATGGGATCCCTGAGACTCGGGAGCAGACCCTGATGCTGCAGACCATTGGGATTGTGCCCCGACACGTTAGTGAGTAGCAGCCCCCATTTCCCACTCAGTGCCACAGTCCCAGAGCTGCCCCGAAGGCTCCTGCATAGGCCTGACTCCCAGCAGATGTCCACTTAGCCCAGTGCCAGCTGAGGGGGAGTGTGGGGAGTTCAGGGAGGCCTTGACCCACGCGGATTGAACAGAATGGGCCAGTGGGATTTTTGCTACATGTCAAATGCAGCCAGCACATGTCCATAAAGAAAAGGGGGGTGTAGGAGCCGGAGTGATAGCATTGTGGGGAGGGTGTTTGCCTTGCACTTGGCTGATTCAGGTGCAATCCTTGGCATCCCATAATTCTGCCAGGAGTGATTTCTGAGTACAGAGCCAGGAGTAACCCCTGAACACTGCTAGGTGTGGCCTCAAAACCAAACTAAATTTAAAAAAAGGGGTGTTGTTTGTACCAGGGAGCTATCAGTAGCAGAACTCGGAGCCCCCAGAAATGATCCCTGGGAAAGAAACTTGGAGGAGCCCAAGCTCAGGATGTTGGTGCTCAGGGCATTTGAAGGGACAGAAGACGTGCAAAGACCAGCTTATGCACAGACCAGCTCATGGTGGGGACACACGGGGGCAGATGGAGGCTTCTTTAGCACAGACATGGTGGGGTGGGGCCATCCAGCAGCCTGCACTTCCACATAACTCTACCTCTCCCTGTCTTCGACAGTTGTGCTCAGTGCTCCAGATACCGTGCTCATTGAGAGAAACCTGGGCAAGAGAGTTGACCCAAAAACAGGAGGTAAAACCCACTTGCCATGTCAGGAAGTCCTAAGGAAGAGACTCTGACATTAGCTCTAACTGAGCCCTAACCCAGCCCTAAATTTAACCTAACCCTAACCCAACTCTCACTCTAACCCTAAATCTAACCCTAATCTTAACCCTAAAGAAAGAGACCCTAATTCTAACCCTAAATTTAACGCTGACCCTAACCCTTTAACCCTTAATTATTTTTTTTTTTTTTTTTTTTTTTTTTTTTTTGGTTTTTGGGCCACACCCGGTAACGCTCAGGGGTTACTCCTGGCTATGCGCTCAGAAGTCGCTCCTGGCTTGGGGGACCATATGGGACACCGGGGGATCGAACCGCGGTCCGTCCGAGGCTAGCGCAGGCAAGGCAGGCACCTTACCTTTAGCGCCACCGCCCGGCTAACCCTTAATTATTTTTAAACTTAATTAATTTATTGATCAATTGATTGGTTTCGGGGCCACACCTGGCCATGCTCAGGCGCTACTCCTGGCTCTGTGCTCAGAAGTCGCCCCTGATAGGCTGGGGGACCATATGGGATGCCTGGAATCGAACTGGGTCCCTCCCAGGTTGGTCACATGCAAAGCAAACACCCCACTTCGGTGCTTTCTCTCAGGCCCCTAACCTAATCCTTACACCAAATCTAACCATAATTTAGCCCGTACCCTGACCTTTTCCTTAACCCTAAATCTAACCCTAATCATAACCCTAACCACTAACCCTAATTTTATCTCTAGCCTTAACCCTTTCTGCCCCATCCTGGTGCCACCCTTGTTCCCTGGGCCCTCGGATTGGGCAGGTGCCGGGCCCTAGTCATGTGACATGGTGTCCTTCACAGAGATCTACCATACCACTTTTGACTGGCCCTCGGACGTGAGCATCCAGAACCGGCTGGTCGAGCCCCAGGGCATCTCGGAACCCGAGACAGTGCAGAAACTCCTGAGCTACCACCGGAACATTGCTGAGATCACCCCCCTGTACCCCAGAATCCTGAAAGTCATCAGCGCAGACCAACCTTGCATGGATGTCTTTTATCAGGGTCAGCACTCTCGACACACACTCCACCCCTCCCCAGCACCCACTTGCCACCTCTGTATCCTACATTCCTCTCCCTGCACCCACATGCCTCTCCTGCACCCCACATGTCTTCCCTATATCTCAAAGCTATCTCTATACTCCACATGCCTCTCCCTGCACCCACATGCCTTGCTCTGAAGACTGGCCACACCATGGTCATGTCCCTGGCAATAACTAAGGCTGGGGAGGGTCAAGACCTGCTTCCTTGGGGCCCACTGGAGAGGCTGACTTGAGCTCTGGGGCTGGAGAGAGGGAATGCTCTAGCCTGCTCTAAACCCTCTCTCCTGGTCTGGAGTCAAAGGGTGCCCCACAGTAGTTGCCTTGGTGGAGATGAGCACCCCAGTCCTATGTCCCCTCCCCTTCTTTGTTCACCAAATGCCAGGCGCCCCATGGACAAGCGTGACTGTCTCTCTTCACAGGGCCTATTTGGTCATACTTCTTTGGAGATGGGCAGCCCAATTGGGTCACTGGAATGTACCTACAGGTTCCGGAGTCCTTAAGAGTCTCTAGTTGGTTGCCATGGTGCTCAGAGCCAGGGTATCAGTGGGCCCCAGGTTCTGGATTCCAGGAGGCCACCAAGGAGCATTCTGACCCCATTATGTCCTGGCCTGAGTCCCCTAGCCCCCAAGGGAAGCTGGGCATATTACAGTGGGGTTTTCAGGACCATAGAAGAAAGCCTATGTCTTCTATTAGAGCCCCCCTGGAGTTCCTGCAGTTCACTGTGCTGTGTCTCCTCGGCTTCCTGTCTCCCCAGCTCTCACCTATGTGCAGAGCAGCCACAGGTCAAACGCCCCCTTCACCCCAAGGGTGGTGCTGCTGGGACCCATGGGCAGTGGAAAGAGCCTGCAGGCGGCGCTCCTGGCCCAGAAATATGGCCTTGTCAACCGTGAGTGTCCCCCCTGCTTCCTCCTCAGCCTCTTTGTGCCCCTTTTCCAGTGTGAGCTTCTCTGCAGGGGATAAAATAGGGGGTCCTCCTCCCCCACGAGCTATAGCCCTAGTCCTTAGTCACCACCTGCACCCAGGAATTAGAACTTTCTCAAAGGGGCATCTCTACTGGTTTTCTTGGGTTGCCTGCTGTCCCCTGCTGCCCCCCGCCAACCATAGATGCCGCATCTCTATCCTGGGTTTCTTGCCACACCTCAGCCCAGCTCAGCCGTGTCTAGGTAAATGACTCCTGGATCAGTATGTGGCTGATATGGTTGCTTGCTTCATGTGGTTCAATATTTCAGGGACCAGAGCAGTAGCACATCAACTAGGGTGCTTGCCTCACATATGGCTGACCCAGGTTCAACTCTGGCATTCCTTACAGTCCCCCAAGCCCGCCAGGAGTAGTTTCTGAATACAGAGCCAGGAGGAATCCCTGAGTGCCACCCACTAGGTCTGGCCAAAAATCAATAAATATTTCACCAGGAAGGGAGGAATTAGAATCAGAGAAATATGGAAACGTCGGTCTTTCCCCAAACCCCTTGTGGGTTCTGGGGTGGTGGCCGCCTTTGAGGACAGGAGGGCTGGGATGGATTGGGAGGGCAAAGGCACTGCCTACTACTCCCTGCCAAATGCTCCAGCAACCTAGAGGACCTGGGGCTGGGGAGTTCATCAGGGAGGGTCCTTGCTTTGCCTTGTGTGTGGCTGACCTAGTTAAAACCCTGGTACTCAATAGTCAACCCAAATCTTGCCAGGAGTAATCTCTGGGCCAGGAGTCAGTGCTGGGTATGGCTCCAAAAAGCACGAAATTGTGCCTCTACATATGTAAACGAGTGTCTGTAGACATCCCCAAATCATACATGAGCCAGTGTGTAAGTGTATGCATGTAGATGAGGCCAGCCCCGGAGGGTCAGTCTGGCCTGCTCCATCGAGATCATAGGTTTAAACCCCTGGGGCCCTGCATGTGCTGGGTGCCATACTGAGAAAGGTGATTGCTGCTGTTGGAGTGGGAGAGGGGCACTGGGGGCTGTAGTCAGCATAGTACTGTGGCGGCGCATGAGAGAGCACAGGGAGTATGAGCGTGTGTGTACTATGGCCAGGACATATGAGCATCACAGTTGGGAAGCGTGAGCACCGTAACTGGGAAGTCTGAGTACGGTGGCCAGGAAGTGTGACCCTGGGGAGCACCTGCGTCACTCTAGTCACTGCTGTAGCTCCAGGGCTTTGACTTCTGCCTCGACTTGGAGTGGAAACACCCCCTCTACAGGAGTAGCTCTGGGAGCATTCTCTCTATAGGAACCAACCTGGGAGCACCTCCTTAACAGGAGCAGACCCAGGGAGCACCCCACTCCATGAGCAGACCCCGGAGCACTCCCACTACAGGAACAGACCCCGAAGTACCCCCTCTACAGAGCAGACCCAGGAGCGCCTCTACTATAGAAGCAGACGTAGGAGAACCCCTACTACAGGAGCAGACCCAAGAGCACATAGCTTAGGGTCAAGCACCACAACTTGATATAGGCCCCATTACCTTGGGCCTTCTTTAGGATCACAACATCGAGGAGAAGCCGGAAGGAAGCGAGAGTTCACCGAGGGGAGCAATCCCACCCCAACCGCACAGAGTTTTGCAATTACTCTGATGAGTATCAAGACGGTTGGGATGCTGGGATGAAAAAAATGTTTTTACTTACATCACCTTTGTTTGGGGAGATGGAGGGCCACACCTGGTGGTGCTCAGGGCTCACTCCTGGCAGGGGACCAGTTGGAGTGCTGGGAATTGAACCTGGGTCAGCTGTGTGTAAGGCCAGCTCCTTTCCGCTTTACTCTGGCCCTTATAGTTTGTTTATTTGTTTTGGGTCACACCTGGCAATGCTCAGGGATTACTCCTAGCTCTGTGCTCAGAGCTCCTGGCAGGCTCAGGGGACAATAATGGGATGCTGGGTTTTGAACCACCATCCTTCTGCATGCAAGGCAAATTCCCTACCTCCATGCTATCTCTCCAGTCCCAAGATAGTTTTGTGTTTTAGGAAACCAAGTCCTCCATGTGCACTGAACTTCGCCCTCATGCTGTAAAGAAGGGATTCAGCCACGGTCCCTGAGCTGGGCCCTCATGGGTTTTATGTTTGTTTCTGTGGACCAGAGACTGGACCGGCAGCTGCGTTCCTAGCCCAGCCCTGAGCCTTTCTCTCATCTCTCATCTCAATGGGGCCTCATTCTGTTTCTGTGGATCCTCATACAGGAATAGCAGCTGAGCTTAAAACGTACATGCTCAATTGTGCCTATTAACCATTCCTGAGCGGGGCTTCTGGGGTCTAGCCCTGTGTCAGGTGAGACCGTTTTCAGCTCATCAAACAGGAAGATTCGAGACAACCTGAGTTGGTCTGGGGACTGGAAGAGAGACAGGAAACTCAGGAACAGAAGAGCCGTTTCAGTCCGTTTTTTTGGATGGGAGCCCCGAACTCCACACTTGGCCCTCTCAGTGGGGTACTTGCTGAGGACCAGGAGGTACAGGAGCAGGATGGGGTCACATTGACACTGCGGCTCCTGCACTCAATCTCTACCACCCACTCCTTCTCACACATATTTTGCTATACGAGCGAGGAGATGGCCACCAAGTCCACACAGAATCATGTCTACGGGAAAATGGAATTTTCTGGAAGCGTCACTTAGGTCCACCTCTCCCATCATCAGAGGTGGGGTGGAACCGCCCAGCTTAGGATCCACTTCTACAAGCTGTAGGGAGGAGGTGTGGTGGGATCCACCAGGCTGTGCCCCCCCCCCCCCCCGCAGTGGCCTGGATTCAAGGCCATGTGCAGCTGGTGAGTGGAGGAAGTGGGGGGATCAGCATGAACCCCTTGATGTTGTGGCAGGACCTTCATTCACACCCCAAACCTTTCAGCACGGTGGAGCCTGCATCTCCCAATTCCCTTTGAGCCTTGGTTTCTCTTTTACTTTGAGTTTTGGGCCATACCCAGGGTTGCTAGTCCCCCTTGGCCTGATGCTCAGGGATCACTCCTGGTAATGCTCTGGGGAAACCAGCCATGCCCTGGTATTGAACCTGGACCAGCTGGTTCACTTTACAGAAACCTGCTGTGTCTCCAGGCCCGAAAACATTATTTCTGGCCAGAAGCAAGCCCAGTTTTTGGCTTCTTACAAAGCCCCAATGATAACATACTTTAGGTGCTCACAGGGTCAGAGCAGAGCTTAAAACAGCCAAGGGTGGGGAGAGGGTGAGCTAAGGTTGGGTACTGCCAGGACCTCACTGTGTTTCCAACCTGCCCAGAAGCAAAACCACCATGGCCTGACCACAGCTGGTACTGACCTTTCCCTTGGAGAGAGACAAAAAATGTTGTTTTGGGGCCCACGTAACAGCACAGTGGTAGGGCATTTGCCTTGAACGCAGCCAACCCAGGATGGACCCCTGTTTGAATCCTAGCATCCCTTTGTCTCTTGAGCCTGCCGGGAGCCATTTCTGAGCACAGAGCCAGGAGTAACTTCTGTGTGCCTCAGGGTGTAGCCCCAAGACAAACAGAAAAATATTGTTTTGGGGGGGGTACATCTGTGCTTGCTGTTCTGACTTAACTGGCAGCTTCAGAGTCACTCCAAATTTCCCCAGGCCAATCACACAGATCCTAACAAGGGGTGTGAGGAAGGTTATAGGAGAGAAAGATGGTTCGACCTTGAACTGGGGGGGATGTGGGGAGCCGCTTCCTGTTGCCTATAGCCCCTCCCCACATGCCTTTGGCTCCATTGGTTTATTTTCCTTGAGTTTTGGGGCCATGTTCAGGGATCACTCCTGGCAAGCTCAGGGTGGCAGGGAGACCCTATGGAGAGCCAGAGAATGTACCTGGGCGTGCTATGGTTCTGGCCCCCTTCAAGTCCCTGCATTTGCTCAGCTAGTCCATGGCCCAGACAGGAGTCAGTGGGGAACCACTTGGTCTCCTCACTCTTGGTGGATGAGCAGCCCCAGCTGAGTCTCCCTCCTTGAGCCTGCCCAGGCGAAGTTTCTCCAGGCTTGTTGGACCCCGCCACTGTGGTCCTTCTTCCTGTTCCGGGGTCTCTGCACTGCTCTTGGCTTGTTTTCCAGGTTTTGCTGCCAGGACGGGATCTCCCAGGATCTTGTCTCCTTTCTGGGGCATGTTCGGTGGTACAAACTGTCCCTGGGAACTTTGGGTCTCAGGGACAAAGCCAGAGTGCATTTGGGTATGACTTTGGGAAAAATCTGGGCTGAACTTTTCTTCCATTTCTTTTTCTGTACCCGGAAGTGCTCAGGGGTTACTCCTGGCTCTGCGCTCAGAAATCACTTCCGGCAGGCTCAGGGGATCCTATGGAATGCAAGGGACCAAACGAGGGTCGGCCACATGCGAGGCCAATGCCCTCCCCTCTGTGCTATACTCTGCCCTTTCTTCCTTTTTATTGAAGTGTTTTAGTATATTTTCATGGAAACTTTTTCCCATTGACACACTTTCCTTTTTTTTTTTTTTTTTTTGGGTGATTCAGCCCAGCTGCTCATTTTTATTTATGTTGCTAGTATTTTGCTCCTCTTTTCCTGCCACGTTTAGATTAATAAAATCTTTTTGTCATACGTTTTATCCCCTCTTGCCTTTTAGCTTTATTTTGCTAGTGATAGCTCTGGGGTCTAAATGGAGCATTTTTACTTTCCACGCTTTATCCTGAACTGCTGTCACGACTCCTTGTGGAGTTTTCACTTTACACATACCAACAGATTCTTGAAAATGGTGACTTTGAGCAAAGGCAGCTGATAACAAAACTAATGGACACTCCCCCAAATGAATCAATAAGAAAGATTTGTTTCTATAGCTTATTTCCAACCAGAAATAACTATGATGCAGTGAAATGTGAACTGCCTGGTATTTATTCTGCCTGTCTTAGAGATTCTGGGGGCTGAAGTTCTTTTTATTTTATTTTATTTTATTTTATTTTATTTTATTTTATTTTAGGCTATACCTAGCAGTGTCAGGGGTTACTCCTGGCTCTGTGTTCAGAGATTACTCTTGGCAGGTTCAGGGGCCTTATGGGATGCCAGGGATCTAACCCTGGTCAGCCACATGCTAGGCAAGCGCCTTCCCTGCTGTCCTATCCCTCTGCTCCAGCCCCCCAATCAACTTCTTAGATGGGTGAAACTGGGGGGGGGGGGCGTCCTGCCTCAGTAGAACATCAGGGAAGGTTGTTTGGTCTCTGGGTGTCAGATGCCCCTCCAGCTCTGCGTCTGTACTCAACTCCCTAACCATCTTTCTGGGGTCACGGCCTGCTGGAGATGCTTATGGATGCCACTGACAGTACATGGCCATCACCTCATTCACTACATCAGGGACTTTGAGGGTCATTTTTGGGTGGGATTCCTCCCCCTCAACCTCTTATAAAGCAAATGTGGGAGGAGCACTTATGCCCTGGGCTCTGGGGCAGCACAGGGAAAACACACACAGGCCACCTGGGGGAAACACATTCAGCATGGGGTCTGTGCATGGGACCATGGCATCTGGCAGCCATTCCCTGATGAGCCCAAAGATAGGCTGTGTGTGGACCCCTGTTCTACAGAGATGCCTGTAGCAGAGGTTGTCAGGGATATAGGTGCCTTTAACCCCCAACCCAGTGCTGCATAGCCCAGGGGACCTTCCCCTCCACCCCCTCACTGTGGTGCCTAGTCTTTGCCAAAAGTGTCTGCTTCTGTCCTGTACCCTCACTTCCCCACTCCTTTTGTGTCTCTAACTCCTTTTTTGAAAGAAACCTCCAACAGTTCAGGGAGCCACTCCTGGAGTACTCAACAGCCATGCTGTGGGGCTCAGCGCTGGAACCAGCAATACCAGCGACCAGGGGACACACCTGGCAGTAATGGGGACCAGGGGGCTCATTGTGAATTTGGGAACTAGGGACACACCAGACTGGGGTTAAACTCAGATTCTGAGGCAGTTGCCAGCCCGACACTCCCGTCATCCTTGCCCTCCTGGAGTCCCCTGAGCCCTGTTGGCCCCCTACTCCCTCACTCTAGTTGCCTCACCCTCCCAGGGTTCCATTCCCAGCCCTGACTGTGTCTCTCTTCCCAGTTTGCTGTGGGCAGCTGCTCAAAGAAGTTGTGGCGACTCAGGACAAGATCGGAATGGTCGTCCAGTCCTATTTTGGAAAGAAAGCAGCAGGTAGGCCTTGCCACCCCCTGCCCTGAGGAAGAGGGGATGGGACTCCTTGGGGCCAAACACCCAACACCCCAGCCTGGACTGGGTCTCTGTGCTTTTGAGTCCCTTCTGTGGCTATTTGGCTCCTCTGGTGGGCTGTGTGGACAAGTGGCAAGCTTTGGCTTTGTGTAATTCCCCTTGCACCCTGGATCAGGCCTGCAGTCCTACC
Organism: Suncus etruscus; assembly: GCF_024139225.1. Classification (NCBI taxonomy): domain Eukaryota; kingdom Metazoa; phylum Chordata; class Mammalia; order Eulipotyphla; family Soricidae; genus Suncus; species Suncus etruscus. The sequence goes on along the minus strand of NC_064852.1, from coordinate 19,670,677 downwards.
CTGCCACAGAAGTTCTAAGCAGACATTGGGCCTCATTATCCAACAGAGAGGTTCCCTCTTGAGCACTTATGCACAGTAGAGGATGTCCATGAATGGAGGCTAGGCCAGGGTGGCATCCTAGGTGCTGTGATATGGGTGTGGGCATCATTTTTGTTTGTTGGTTGTTTGGTTGGTTTTGTGATTGGGTCACGACTGGTGGTGCTCAGGAATTATTCCCGGTAGGCTCGGGGTCCCTCTGGCATGCTGGGGATCAAATCCTAGGCAAACGTCCTTCTCATTGTGCTCTTGCTCCAGTCCCCTGCCCTGAACAACTTTGAGGTCAACTAATCCCCATGTCCTGCCTTGCAAGTGGCCGGCTGATAGAAAGATTGTTTTGGGGAGCTATATCTCTCCCCAGGGGGTCAAGCAGTGCTCCCTCAAACATTGCTGTGCTACTTGTAGGGCTGTGTCTGACTGACAAGGGGACCAGGACAAGTAGGGTAGACGAGGAACCATTTGTCCTTGCCATCTCCGGAGGAGACATCCCAGCCTGGTCCCCAAGTCCTGCTCCTGACTGTACTCTGGAGAACCCTATGGGATGTTAAGGATAGAGCCTGCATGTGAGACAAGCAGGGACGATCCCTGCTGTGCTACGGCTCCACCCCTGGAAGGGGGCTTTCATTTGGAGAGGCCACACCCAGAGGCGCTCAGGGGTCACTCATGACAGGCTTGGGGGGACCATATGGGATGCCGGGAATCAATCCTGAATCAGCCTCATGAAAGGCAAACACCCTTCCCACTCTGCTATGGCTCCATCACTGGGACTGGAAAAAAAAAAAAACCATAACAAATAAAGCCATGCCAATTCTTTTTTTGTTTGTTTTTTTTTTATTTTGTTTTTGGGTCATACCCGGCAGCGCTCAGGGGTTACGCCTGGTTCTATGCACAGAAATTGTTCCTGGCAGGCTCGGGAGACCATATGGGATGCCAGGATTTGAACTACTGTCTTTCTGCATGCAAGGCAAATGTCTTACCTCCATGCTATCTCTCCAGCCCCATGCCATGCCAATTCTTAAGACAGTGACAGCCAATGTGGCCAGGCAGGGAACCCAAGACACATAGGCAGCCACTGACAGGGCTGTGGAGAGGTTTCAAGGACACACAGAGGTGAAGAGGAGTGCAGGGGACCACTAGACTCACTGGAAAGAGAGATCCTTGGAAATGACTCTCCACTCTTCTTCCTACCCAGCAAGGGGATGGTTCAGCCTGGCTTGCCTTGTGGGTGAGATTCCTGGGGATTTGTATCAGGGACTCAGGGTGCATCTCTGCTTCCTGAGGTTGGAGCTTCATCTTCATCAGGAGACAGACCCACACCCCCAGTGTTAGTGGCCGGGGTCTACCGAGTGGGAACCAAGCTGGGATCTAAGAACTAGCCACTGGTAATACTGTTCCCTTACATATGCCTGTGTATGGTGAACTGCTGGGGGCAGGCTGAGACGCCCACAGAGGGCCAGTCCCAGGTGGAGACAGGCCAGTGGCCCTACTTCTATGGGGGAAGCTGGATGCTGTCCCTGGGACCCTCCACACTGCGGGTTTGAGAGCTTGGGTAAGGAAGTGGGCCCTCCCATGATCCTTTGGGCCCAGAGGCAGGGAGGGAGCAGCTTCTGCCTGGAGTATGAGGCTCTTTCTGCTGTCGGCTTTCCTGGCAAAGCATCACTCTGCTGGCACTTCTGGGGTCTTACCTCAGCGCACACCCCTCTTTTGCCCTTACCCCTGTCCTTTGGTTGCCCAGGAAGGCTCCAAGGTTTCTCTCAGAGACCCCAGGAACCTTCCGATACTCTCCAGGCCCCCACCAACTCCATGAGGCTTCCTCACCCCTGCCCCTGCATACTGGTCTCCCAGCCTTAGCCCCAGGACAGACCCTTGTACCGCTGTGCTGGGGCTGGACAAAGAACAGCAGACAGGGGTTTCCCTGGCCTATACTGGCCCAGGTTTGGTCCCTGGCACTCTTAGGGTCCCTGAGTCCTGCCAAGAGTGACTCCTGAGCACAGAGCTAGGAGTCATCCTTGAGCACAGCCAGGAGTGACCTTCAAAAATAAAAAAGAAGGGGGCCGGCGAGGTGGCGCTAGAGGTAAGGTATCTGCCTTGCAAGCGCTAGCGAAGGAAGGACCGAGGTTCGATCCCCCGGCGTCCCATATGGTCCCCCCAAGCCAGGGGCAATTTCTGAGTGCTTAGTCAGGAATAACCCCTGAGCATCAAACGGGTGTGGCCCGAAAAAAAGAAAAATAAATAAATAAAAAAGAAGACAAAAAGGATGAGGTGCCAGCCCCGCCTGTCCTGTAGCTTCTGTGTCCATCCAAGGAGCTTGGGTTGGGGACATTGGCACTCAGGCCTGAGTGTTCCTGCCCTCACCAAATTATCTGATGCCAGTTGGGCTGTCCAGTCCCAGAAGCATCTTCTCCCACCCCAGATCCTGCACTGTGGGATAGCTAGAAGTGTCTTGCAGAGGACCAGGGCTCCCACTGCCCTGGGGTGCATAGCTTAGTCCTCCACATGCCTTTTTCTGCAGAGTAGCCCGCCCAGAAGCCTGGCGCAGACCCGGAGTGGGGGTGGCAGGCCTAAGCCCCTGCCTTGTATGGGGCTCACACACTCTTGGGGTTCACACAAGGCTCAGTGCTCTGGAAGCAGCAAAGAGAGAGCCAGGCCCCTTTAGCAGTTCTCAAAACAGCAACTGCTCCCCATCCCCAGTCTCAGCCCCGCCCTGGGTACCTTTCTGGTCTGAGAACAGCTAAAGGATGCAGGACCTGACCAGTCCTGGAGGCTCCAGCAGCCTTGCCCAGTTGGCAGGGCTCCCCCTCTGGCAGCCCTGGCATTTCCAAAGATTCCAGTCCTAGGGCCCCCCAAGGCCTGGCTGTACCCTGAAAGGAGGAAAGAAGCCTGAAGAATCCCAACAGCTGCTTATTTCCCCCTTACCCCCCCCACCCCCAGAACACAAGGTAGCCCCACCAAACCCAAATTGGAAATGATTGTATGCATTTTTCAGAACCTTCCATGATCCCATCCCCCCTAGGAGTCCCACCTGAAGGGGCTCCTTTTCTGGGTGTTGAGGGTGGGTGGGGAGGGGAATGAATAAACGTTCTCTAAAGATCCAGTAGGAGACACACTTTCCTCTTCTGACAAAAACTTGCGAAGCACCCCCAACTTGAAAGGCAGGAAGGTAGGAGTGGGGTGTGTGTCTGTGGGACCCTGGGAGGAGGAGGAGGAGGAACTTTCTGGATCGTAGTGGAGCTGAGATTTGTGTAGAGAGACAGAGGCAGACCCCGGGGGGCCTGCGGGCGGGGCGGGCTCCAGGCAGCGCCTGCTGCCCTGAATAATTTACTGGTTTGATTAATAAATTCACAGGAGTATAATTAGAAGAGGGAGCGCCAATGGGTACAGTAACCGCTCCAGCGCTTGGGGGCTAGGGGGAGCGGGGAGCCTTTATTTTTGTAAAGAAACTTTGCAGGCTGCTGGGCTTTTGAAGATAAGTTGGAAGGCGCTCAGCGTCTCTCCGCTTTTGAAGTGGAAATAGGACAGTTTGAATCCGTCGAGTTTAATTTTTCACAAGCTTTCAGGAGCTGCTGTGCAACTCCTTTTTATTATTGAAAAAAAAAAAAGAGGAGGAAAAAACCCCCCTACATTTTCTTTCATTTTTCTACACACACACACACACACACACACACACACACACACACACACACACACACACACACACACACACACACACATGCATGAGTGGTCCATACAGTAAGTTTGAGACACATTAATTGACTCTTATTTAATGCATGTGTCCTGCGCCCCCGCCCCTTATGTGTGCCCCTCTCTGCCACCGCTATCATCACCCTGCGTTCCACAGGCCCTTGTGTCTGTCACTGGGCAGACAGACGGACGCCCCGATACTTGTGCATTTTAAAGGATCCCTCACCTTGCTGACAAGGCTTTTGATGTAGCTCCTTTTTTTTTCAAGTGAAACTTGGGGCTTTTCCGTGGGGACAGCTACAGAGATTCCTGGAAGGAAATCGCGAGGCAGTGCGGCTGAGTAGTGGCTGCCTGCTGGGGGCCAGAAAGAAAGTGGTAGGAAAAGGGGGATCCACACGCTGTTTACCAACAGGTTGTGTGTCTCCCCCCAGCTTTTGCTGGTTTGCTTTTTGTCTTATCCCAGGGCTGCTTGGAGCACTGAATAGGGTCCTTCTTCCTGTCCTCCCACATTTTTTTTTTTTTTTTTGCCACATCCGGCTGTGCTCAGGGTTATTCCAGGCTCTGCTCTCAGAAATCGCTCCTGGCTCGGGGACCATATGGAATGCCAGGGATCAAATCTGGGTCTGTCCTGGGTCAGCCTTGTGCAAGGCAAATGCCCTACCGCTGTGCTATTTTTCTAGCCCTCCCCACCATCCCTTCTTGAACCTATGATTTCAATTCATCCTCACAAACTCAGGGCTCACCTCAATTCACGGGCAGGTTGCAGTCACTTGGCCTGTCCTCAAATGCTACCGTTTCTTTTTTGTTTGAGAGTCAACCTGGTAAAACTCAGGGATCACTCCTGGAGGGACTCAGGGGATCCTATGGGGTGCTGATCCTTTGCAAGGCCAGTGCTCTCCCCACTGTTTATTGCTCCAGCCCCAAAGCTGCACAGTTGCTCATTCAGTGTGCGAACCAGTGGGAAAACCGAGTCCACGGAGTCAGGTGCCTCTTCGCCAGCCTTAGCTCCCCAACATGTCCCACAGTGTCCCCTGCAGTGCTGAGGTTCAGCATTGGGTTCATGAGTTCGGACATTTCTGGAAGGCCACAGCAAGCCCCTGGGCTGAAGTTCCACCCTCCTGCCGGAAGCCCCCATGAGCTCCGGCCCACTCAGCTGTGAAACGCGCTGTGACAAGCTGGCCCCGAGGCCCAGCTGCTCACTGCAGTGACTCCCCCTCACTGGGAGGTGGGGACAGGGGTGCTGACAGGGCCAGAGTGGGCTGGGCTGGGGGCTGCCCCAGTGGGCAGCACAGCTCAGAGTGTCCCCCCACGCTGGGGCCTGTGTGACTCAGCACCTTGACAGCTGTTGACTGTGGACTCGGTCCCTGCTGGGTCTGTCAACTGAGCAGCCAGGGATGGGGGGCACAGCTGTGAGTAGGCGAGGGGGCAGCCTGTGCCCTTCAGCTTCACACCTGTCTGCCCGGCTCTCAGGGAGACTGGGAAGGAAGTTGGCACTGACCAGGGATCACAGGACAGCAGCTCAGCTCATGCTGTGGATGAGATGCCAAATAATAGATGAACTGGGTGCACTAACTGGAACTGATTGAATGAATGAGCCAGGTCACTTTGTGGGGATGTAGTGAATGAATGAATGAATGAATGAGTGTGAACCTTGGACCCAGCTAGCTCTTCTAGGGAGAGCACCAGCACAATGGCCCCTCCATTGCTCACTTCAGTGAGGTGTGGTCCAAGGCCAGGAAAGAACTGGGTGGAGGTGAGGGATTCACATCAGTGGTGGACACATCTACCTCAGCTCTGGATCAGTCTCAGCCCCTCAGGAAGAATGAGGGATGTGGATACCCATGATTTGGGCAGGGTGAACTAAGCACTTTGGACCTATCCCCATCTGTTCTCTCAGCTGAATTCAACTCCAAGCTTTTCCAGTTGGGAACAGAGGAGCACCCAGGGGTGATCTCACACCACGGGGACTCATGAGCTTGCAAGAGCAATGGCACTTCATTGGCCGGGAGCAAAGGGTCCTTTCTTTGTGGAACATAGTCACGTTTGAGTGCCACTCATTTTCATTCTGTTTTTTGGGAATCAAATTTGGGGGTGGTCAATCACTCCTGGTAGGTCTCAGGGAACCAGATGCCATGCTGAGGATTGAACCTGGGTCTTCCTGCCATTCTGCAAGGCAAGTGGCCAGTCCAATGTGCTTCCAGCTCTGGCTCCTCAGTGACTATTTTTCTTCAAAAATTTTTTGGGGGGCAGATGTTGGGTCACACCTGGATGTGCTCAGGGCTTGCTTATTTCTGGCTCCAGGATCACTCTTGGTGGGGTTCAGGGACCCTTATCCATAGTGGTAGATTGCAAACCCTGGTAAGCTGTGTATAAGGTAAGTGCTCTGCCCGCTGTGCCCTTTCTCTAGCCCTTGTGGCACTTTTCCTTATCTTTGTAAGACTTGGGGGTCCCTCTTAGTTCTTCTTTCAGCTGTGTAGAAATGCAGACTAGGGGGCCCGGAGAGATAGCACAGCAGCATTTGCCTTGCAAGCAGCCAATCCAGGACCAAAGGTGGTTGGTTCGAATCCCGGTGTCCCATATGGTCCCCGTGCCTGCCAGGAGCTATTTCTGAGCAGACAGCCAGAAGTAACCCCTGAGCACCGCCGGGTATAGCCCCAAAACAAAACAAACAAACAAACAAACAAAAAAGAAATGCAGACTAGGGAGGGCAGACGGGGTACTCTTTGCTGACACAGAATTGCCACCTGGTTCCTCCCGGGGTTCACCTGGGTGAAGTACCAGCTTTGGACCAGCAGGTGGCGGTAAAGAATAACCAAAGCATATCCTGGGCGGCTTGGGGCTCCAGGTCTTCCAGAGGTGCCTGATTCTGGGGAGCAAAGAAGGACTGTGAGGCGTAGGTGTGCTGGGGTCAGTCCCTCAGGAAAGGCAGAGGGAGCCCAAGGACAACCCAGCCTGAGATGGATGGGAAGGGAAGCCTGCCCTGTGAATCCCCCTTTCGCCTCCAGGCTAGGGCAGGGTGAGGTTGGTTGCACCCCCTCACCCTGCCTGTGGGGATGAGAAACTCACAAACCCCACCCCACCCCCCAATCGTGATAACCTGGCTGGTGCCCCTGCCCCATTTCAGAAGGAAAGAAGCCATTGTGTGAGTGTGGACAGATTGGGTGTGTGTGTGCGGTGTCTGTGAGTGAGTGTAAGTGGTGTTTGAGTATGTGTGGTGTGAGAATGTGTGTCTATGAGATACTGAGTTGTGGCGTGTACCTTGTATGTGGGTGTGTAGAGATTTGTGTGTAGATAGATATGGGGTACAGTCTGTGCTTGTGCTGTGTCTTTCATGTAATGTAGGTGGTGTGAGGTGGACATGTGTGTTACAGGGCTGTGGGCATGTGCTCAACTATAGATTTGTGTGTTTCCGTTCAGGGGTGCATGTGTGTAGGTGTGAGATGAAGGGCAGGATGTGTTGGAAGGAAGTTTGGGGGGACGCATGTGTCCTGTGGGAGACTTGGAGCCATCTCGGGGATGTTCTTTCAGTGTCCAGCAGAGGGCCCGGTCTTCTCTGCTTTCCCAACTACTTCAGGCTGAGACCAGACAGGGGGAGAGGCTGTGGGCAGGGGTTGAACTCAGGGCCTGGCACATGACAGGCATATGGTTCAGCCTCTCTAGCCCCATCCCTGGCCCTTCAAGGAGACTACAATTGTGGGCACAGGAGTTTAGTGGTAGAAAAAGATGTCCTTTTTAAGAATCTGGTGGGTGTGGGTGGCTCAGGGCCCTGCAGGGAAGGGGTGGTGTGCTGGGGGCATGGAACGTGTCTGCTTCTGTACAGGGGGGGCACTCCCCCAGCTGGCTGTCCAGGCTCTGCCTCCTGCTCCTAGACCTGGGCCCTGCCTAGTGGCAGGAAGTGTTGGAGGACTGACGGCCCCTCGTTCCTCTGTCCCTACAGCCCTTCTTTCACTACAACTGTAACTTGTGTCTGGCATGTGGCAGCCAGAGCCCTGGAACTGAGGGGCTCCCTGTCTCAGGCCATAGAGGACCTGCCCAGTAACAGTGACTTAGAACCTTCTAGAAATGATCAACTTCATGTTCAAGCCCTGCCTCAGCCCTGCGCTGCACCCCTTAGCCTAGCCTCATCCCTGTGTTTCACCCCTTAGCCCTATCTCACCATTAGCTTTGCCACATCCCTGCCCATGGGCTTTTCAGCCTCTGGCTTTAATACAGCTTCCTAAGGAACAGGATGGACTCGGGCATCAAGATCCCTTGGGCCCCGTTTGTTGATGTGCTTAGATCTGGGTATACTGGCCTGGCCCTGAGAGAAAGGTGGCCTCTCTGAATGAAGGTGACCTAAACAAGGATCCAGACCCCCAACTCCCTTCAGAGCCTAGCTAGACTCAGGCCTCCTGGTCAGGGGTCCGGGTGGTGGAGTCCATAGTGCTGAGTCATTCCCAGGCCTGAGGTGAGTCAGAGGCGCCCACAGGGCTCAGCATTGTGTGGCATAGGGGACCCTCCTCACCCTGTCAGAGACTGGCTGGAAAGTGTCCATAACCTTTGGAGTAAGGGCAAAGTGGGGTGTCCTCCCCGAGTCCCAATGGCTAGAGCCACCAGATTCTAGGGCAGACCTTGAACCCCTGCTTTTGGGGACCTGAGCCCTAGTCATTCCTGAAAGTGAGAGGAGCTGGTCCAGCCCTTCTAAAGAGGGCCATGTTCTGGACACCCCAATACAGCAGGCTCAGGGATGGGTCCTGGGTACAGGTAGGATGCATGCTTTGTGCCCATATAGCCTGGCTCCCTGCAAATTGGAGGAAGAAGGCATCTGGGGAGTAGTTACCCCTCACCTGCAGTTTCTGCTCATTGGTTAGCCCATTGGGGACACTAAAGTGGGGGTATCTTCTCTGTTCCTCTGGAAGGTTCCAAGCAGGAGCTCTGGGCCCCCCTGGCTGACCAGATTTGCGGGGATACCGCCGTGCTGGCCTATATCTGTGGTTGCTGCCTGCGCCTGGAAATTAGCTCAGGTGGGAGCAGGCTGACAACAGGCAGTCATGGTGTTTGCTTGCTGAATGTCTCCGGGAAAATGAGTGCAAGGCGAAGGGAAGGTGCTGCCCACCACAGGGTTGTTTTGTTAGCAACATGAGATGTTAAATGAGAGAGAAAAGTTTCAGGGGAATGTCAGGGTTAGCGGTGGCCTCATGCCTGATTCTCTGCCACACTGTGTCCTGTCCTGGTGCAACTGCTTTGGGGTGGGGGGAAAGGATAGCACCAGACATGTTTGTGGGCCAAAATGAAGTTGGACTAGAGCCATTTCACAGTGGGAAGGAATGTGGCTGACCCGAGTTCAACTATGGCAGCCCGTTGGTCCCCGAGCCCACCAGGAGTGACCCCTGAGCTCAGAGCCAAGAGTAAGTAAGCCCTGAGCACAGATGGGTATGGCCCCAAAACCTAAAAAATAATATCAAACCCCAAAGAGCTAATAAGGTTGGTAGATGCACCAAGGCTGTGCCCATCGGTGCCATTCCAAGTGCCACACGGAGACCTGAGCTGGGGGTTCAATCCTCACTGAACATGGTCTCCCAAATGAGTCAAGCACATGGCAGGGCTTGGAGGTTATTCCACAAAGATTCTACTTGAGGAAAGCGTAACTGTTTGGGGTTGAAAGGCAAAAGACCCTCAAGGTCTTTTACTACAGAAACGGGACCCTGAGGTTGGGAATAGGAACCCCTTGGCTCTGTCAAGGTTGAGAACCACCCCTAGGTTCCCATCCCATAGTTACTTCTTCCAATTCAGCAGCCCAGCCCCTCTAGTCCTCTTACCACCACTCTCTCTGTCCTCAGGAGTTAGGGGAGCAAGAGCAATAGCACAGCAGAGAAGGTTTTTGCCTTGCACACAGCCGACCAGGGTTTGATCCCCAGCATATTGTAATGTTCCCCCAAGTCTACCAGGAGTAATTTAAAATACCACCATATATGATAAAAAAAAAAAAAAAACCAACCCCAAAACTGGAGCCTTGATCCCTACTCCTACCCTGCTTGGATGCAAAAAGAAGCATTGACACCCCTTTCTCCCACAGTCCCGGACACTCTGATCATGAAGGTGCTGGTGCATCGCCTGATCCAGCCCAACAGCCTAACCCAGGGTTGGGTGCTACATGGCTTCCCTCGGGATCCTGACCAGGCAAGACTGCTGGATGCCCTGGGCCACAAGCCCAACAGGTAAGTGAGAAGTGGGTAGGCCAGGTGTAAGAAGACACAAAAGTCTAGCACTGCCAACTTGAAGTCCCAGAGTTCATTTCTTGTGTCCTTGAAGTCCTTAGCATTGCTGAGACAATCTGTGTTTCCTCACCCCCTGGGCATAGGAACGGGGTTCTGCTGTCTATCAGAGCTTCTTTCCTGTGCAAGGTAACACACAGCATAGACAGGACAGATGCCTTCTAGCACCCCCATGCCTGTGGATGGCCAGCTCTGTGATGGATGGATTCGGCAGGAGTGACCCAAATTAAATCAAGGGTGTCCTGACTGTTCAATGGGCCCTAAAGGCCCAATGTCCTCCTGGGTTATACAGAAAGAATTTGGGCCGAGCCCTGGAGCCACATGGAAATTGTATCTTGTGGAACCTTGTGGGGTACTGGCGATCACACTGGGCTGGACAAGGTGCCAAGCAAATGTCTGAACCCTTGTTCTTATATTCAGTCCCCTTCTAAATTATTTGGAGCATTATAGTTTCTATCTAAAGACGTCTCATGTTTCCGAGAGTAATTATTCTACCAAAGGGTAATTGGGTCATACCCAACAGTGCTCTGGGGTTACTCTTGGCTCTGTGCTCAGAAATAGCCCCTGGCAAGCTTGGGGGACAATATGGGATGCCGGATTCAAACCACTGTCAGTCTTGAGTTGACTGCATGCAAGGCAAACGTCCCACCATTGTGCTATCTCTCTGGCCCCATGGTCTTTTTTGGGGGGAGGGGTCATACCCGGCAGCACTCAGGGGTTATTTCTGGCTCTGTGTTCAGAAATCAGTCCTGGCAGGCACAGAGGACCATATGGGATGCCGGGATTCAAACCACTGTCCGTCCTGGGTCGACTGCATGCAAGGCAAATGACCTGCTGCTGTGCTATCTCTCCCTTCTCCCTAGCCCCTGTGTTGTCATTCTGATAAGCACCCAAGGCCCCAGGGTCCATCTTAGGGTTTGGCTCAATCTCTGAGGGTGCCTGTACCCTTGGGTAAGACACCTTTCTCCTCACCTTCTCACTCCCCAGGCCACAGTCAGGTACACAGTCCCTCTGGTTGTAATGGATCCCTTGCTGGGTTTTTAAAGGACCTGTTGGAGGATGAGAAGGTTGGTGACCAGTGACTGCCAAGAGTATCTTCAGCACCTCCATAGCTGATGCTAATTTTACTTTATGTTGAAATCAGCTTCCCTCTCCTCCTCCCTTCTCCCTTCTTCTTCCTCCCCCTCCCTTCACCCTTCTCCCACTTCCCTCTCCCTCTTCCCTTTCCTCTTCCCCTCCCCTCCTCTGTTTTTGGGCCACAGCCAGCAGCCTTCAGGGGTTCTTCCTGGCTCTGTGCTCAGAAATTACTCCTGGCAGGCTTGAGGGACCCTATAGAATGCTGGAGATTGAACCCAGGTTGGCCATGTGCAAAGCAAATGCCCTCCCCGCTGTGCTATGGCTCTGGCACCTCAAAACTTGTGATGTTGGCCTCAGAAGATGGTTCTAATCAGAAATCCCTTGGCGTCCAGAAAATCATACAGGAAAGAGGGAGATATTCTAAACATACACTCCACCACTCCCGAGGCCAGTGGCTGAATATCAGAGGTGTCATTGGGAGCCTCACAGTGCTGGGCCAATTAGAAAGCAGGTATGCAGTGGGGCTGTATACCCCGATACCAGGCAGGCAACCTTGGCAGAATTATAGCCGAGGAATCAGTGCGGGAATAGGCTCCACAAATCTCAAATTCAGACACCAGCCCATCTACAAAGAGTTATTGTTCTAGTTCCTTGGTCGGGAGGCGTCGAGGCCGATGAGATTACAATGCATTTACATATAGATCAATTTTATTATTAAAACCCAGTCGTACGAGTTCCAAGAGAGTCACCAGGGCAGGGCAGGTTCCGCAGAGGGCTTGGGGGGCCAGAAATAGACCCTCGCTGGCTTCTCAGGAAGCAAAGTTATTGTCTCCTCGTCGCCTATAAATCTCCCGTCCGAAGCTAATAAATGGACCCACGCTCAAATGCGGCATTTGCCTTCACTGTTACTGCTCCACAGTCCCTTGCTCGTGCTGGGGGGGCCCTAAATCACCTTCAGCTGAACCGTCTCCATCTCCCAGTTTCTGATCACACAGTCGGGATTGATGTGGCAAGAAGGCAGAGAAAACAAAAGCAAAAGTGATCTGAGAACAAATCAAAGGGCCTATAAAGTTTGTTAAAAAAAAAAAAAACAAAAAACCAAAACAACTACCATGTAGTAAAGGAGGGTTTGTGTGCAGGAGGTGGGCACAGGGAGAAGCAGCAACAAAGACCCTCCGGCCGCTGCCCGTGGCCTAGCGCTCTGCCCGGCTGTAAAATAATTCATCTGTCGCTTGCCTGGTGCTCCCTGCTCTCTTCTAAAATTAATGTTTGCCTCTGAGAGAGGGAGTAGCAGATCCTGATTGATGTGAGCAGGTCTGCAGGGGAGCTCAACGACTGGGTTTGCTCCCGCCCCAGCCCTGGGCACCTGCTTGGAGGGTTGTGGGGTGCCTGTGAGTCTTGACTTCCCAGCGAGGGGTGGCTTCGCTGCAGACAGCCTGGGTCACTTGTCAGATTGAGCTGCTGTTGCTTGGCAATCCCTGGGAAAGAGGGGGTGCTGGCAGAGGTTGCCCCAGGATCCACAGCCCCCTGCAAGTTTTTTTTTGTTTTTTTTTTTTTGTCGTCCGTACCCAGGGGTGCTCAAGATTACTCCTGGCTCTGCACTCAGAAATCACTCCTGGTGGGCTCTGAGGACCATATGGGATGCCAGGTTGGAGCCCAGAACAGCAAACACTCTCCCCGCTCTGTTATTGCTCCGGTTCCCACAGGCATTGTTTTACAACTACCCCTTTTCCTTCCCAACAGCCTCAGTCTGGGGCTATGCAAGTCCCTCTTATAGGATCCCCTTGGGGGCTTGTTCCAAGGTCCAGCTGTTTTGTGCACCTGTGTGAATGCAGGTTTGGATGCTCGGCTGTAGTTGCAACAGGCATGTCCATGGCTCAGAAGCTCCAGGGCTGTGCCTGGCCCTGGACACAGCAGTGGGACCCTCCTACAACATGTGATCCCTGAAATACTATGTGCCCTGGGGTATTCTTGGCATTAAAAATCATTCCTCTCTCCATCTCTCCTTTCTCTGTTCTCTCTCCCTCTCTCTCTTCTTTTTCTCCCCCCCTCTCCCTCTTCTCCCATCTAGCCCCCCTCTTCTCCCCCTCTCATTTTTGCCTTGTCCTCTCGAAAGCGCTGCTATTTCTGTGCCTGATCCTTCCGTGGATTAAGGTTAATAAAAGCCCATTAATGGAGCCTGAACCAGGAGATGGAGGGGACTTGGATGCGGATTCGTGGGCCTCGGGTTAATAACCCCATTACTGCAGCGCCGTGCTCGGGCCCGCTGAGAGGCGCCTTCGCCTTTTCTTACTCCTCATTAATTGAGCTAATAGAACCCCGCGACCCCCCACCCACCCCCACGCAGCCGCAGTGTGTGCCCAGACTTCCTCCCATGTGCCTGCGCACTCCTAAGGCTTTTTGTGTTTTGGGCCAATGGCAGGGTCCCGGGGTCACCCTGGGTTTTCTTCACCTCTGGCAGGGTCCTCTGACCCACCCAGTTCTAACAGAGTCCTCACAGAGCAGCCTCAGTGGCCCCTCTGGGTGGTTTACTACTCCTGGTTTCCTGTGTGTTACTTATTGGTGGGCCTCATTCAGCGATGTTTGTTTATTGGGGGCCACACCCAGCAATGTGTGTTATTTATTGGGGAACAACAGCCAGTGAAATGTTACTTATTATGGGCTCACACTCAACAGCCCTCTTGGCTTCTACAGTGCTGGGAGGGAACCTGCCCCTCTCTCCATTTCTCAGCCTCAGTTTCCCTTCTGCCCAAGTTGCCTCACTTTCTGCTCTCTTGACAGGGAGAGGTAAAAAGATGGCATCTATGTTGGGGTGCTCCTGGGAGAAGGCTTCTATGCAGGAGGTGCCCCTGACCACCAGTGGCTGAACCCACAAATTTAAAGCTAAGCCCACTGCTGCCTGCAGGGGGCTGTGGGCTCTTGGCCTCCATTTCTGTCTTTTTTTTTTTTTTTTTTGGTTTTTGGGCCACACCCGGCGATGCTCAGGGGTTACTTCTGGCTGTCTGCTCAGAAATAGCTCCTGGCAGGCACGGGGGACCATATGGGACACCGGGATTCGAACCAACCACCTTTGGTCCTGGATCAGCTGCTTGCAAGGCAAACGCTACTGTGCTATCTCTCCGGGCCCCATTTCTGTCTTTAAAGCCAGAAAGCCCCCATCTTCCTGCGTCCCTCAGGTGGTCAGACACACTGGCTGTGTGATGTGAGGGATAGACCCCACTAACTGGTACAGGCATGCATGGGTTGACTGGGTTGAGCAGCATGGAAGCCCCCAAAGGGAAGTGGTTGGGGCAAATTCAAAAGTGGGCAAGGGGCCAGGGCAATAGCACAGTGGGGAGGGTTGTTTGCCTTGTATGTGGCCGACCTAGGTTACATCTCTAGCATCCTCCAGGGTTCACCAAGCATTACCAGGACTGATTCCTGAGCACAAAGCCAGGAGTAACCCCTGAGTGCCACTGGGTGTGGCCAAAAAATAAAACCCCAGGGCCAGAGAGATAGCACAGTGGTGTTTGCCTTGCAAACAGCCGATCCAGGACCTAAGGTGGTTGGTTCAAGTCCCAGTGTCCCATATGGTTCCCCCGTGCCTGCCAGGAGCTATTTCTGAGCAGATAGCCAGGAGTAAACCCTTAGCACCGCCGGGTGTGGCCCAAAAAACAAAAAATAAAATAAAATAAAACCCCCAAAAGTGGACACAGATGCCCCTCAAACCCCCTGCCCAGCCATCCACCTGCCTGGCCAGGAAGGGCCTGATTGCCTCCTTTTTTTTTTTTTTTTTTTTTTTTTGGTTTTTGGGCCACACCCGGCAGTGCTCAGGGGTTACTCCTGGCTGTCTGCTCAGAAATAGCTCCTGGCAGGCACGGGGGACCATATGGGACACCGGGATTTGAACCAAACACCTTTGGTCCTGGATCGGCTGCTTGCAAGGCAAACACTGCTGTGCTATCTCTCCGGGCCCCTGATTGCCTCCTCGTCCAGCTACACAGGGTGCCCTGGAGCGAGCACTGGCCTGGTCAGGTGTCCTAGGAGGCTGCAGGGAGTGGCATAGGCTGAGACTGCTCTAGAAGCCCCTAGCTTGTCCCACCTCCCTATCCCCTCATGTGGGCCTCTTCTTAAGGCGCCCCTTTTCCGTGTACCAGCATTGTTTCCACCCTGTTTCGTGCAGTCACGTGGATTCAGGGACCCCCACTGATATGACCTGAGAGCAGGAGCTAGGGGCTCCCCAGGACCCTGCTGAGTCCTGGCACAAAGCTCAGGAGGGGATCGATCCCCAGTACCACGGGGTTTTCAGGAGCAGGGCCAGGGTGACCCTGATAACAGCCTCCCACCAAGCATGCTCGTTTTCATTGGGAGGACTCCATGGTCTCCCAGAACCCCTTCCTTGGTTGCCCTTCAAAATAGAACAAATCACATCTAGTGAATGTGGCTTAAAGGGGCTCTCAGAGGTGCTGGGGGGCATCTGGGAGTGGGGGCCGGTGGAGACAGGCCCATGACCCCTGAGATGTCACATTTCCATCAGCAGAAAGAGGAACATTCTCCATTATTGCTCTGCAGGGATCTGCTGACATTCCCCAATTATCACCAGTGTTTGTGTAAGGAAAGTCCAGCCGATGAGCTGGAGGAAGCAGGAGGGGGAGGTCGGTAGTACCTGCTCGCTGGGTTAAAGCCGTTGGTCTGAGAGCAGCCGGTTCCAGCGTCCACATACCCATCATGACCTTCACCTACACCCACTGTGACCATCTGTCGCCTCTCACCCAGCTGCAGGTCCAGAGTCAGAAACACAGCAACTGGCCCCAGTGAGCAAGTGGCCAATCCCACCATCCTAGGCAGATCCCTAGGCAAATGAACAGGTAGATAGGACAGACAAATGGACAGATGCATGGGCAGCTGGGGACTCGAGGGTGCTGGCAGGACTAAGCCGTAGACTTTTTTTCCTGAGGTGACTGGCCAAGGGTTTGCCTAGTAGCCTCTGGCTGGCTGATGTGGAGGTGCTTTTGAGCATCAGGGGACTAGTGGAAAGTTCCTGCAATTTCCTCCACAAACAGACCATGAACCTGCAGCACTAATGACAGTGCATCTGGCCAATCGGAAAAATCTCCGAGAGGTTTTACCAGGGAGCCAGAGGGGCAGCAGTGGTACCCCCAAGGGCTGGTGTTTGTGCTTTGCTCTGCTTGTAGGGGGCCCTTCCTGCCCCTAGCACCACCTGGTGCTACCCTTTTCCCTTTCCCAGAACCAGTTCCATCCCCAGCACCTCATGCTACTCGCCCCCCCCCCCCCAGCATCACTGGGAGTGACTTAGTATTACCAAGTACAGCCTCCAAGCCAGACAGATACACAAGTTAGGCCCTTGACCCATCTCAACTCTCGGTAGTGAACCAAGAGGCTGCAGAGGCCTGACAGCTGATCCTGGGACCTTTGATGGGGGAGTGGCAGATTCTAAGGGCCACATAGGGATCCATCCAATGCGGCCCCTAAACTGGGCCCAGGAAGGGAGGGCCTCTGCTTTTCGCTGCCTCAGTTGGACAATTGGAGGTTAGAGATGAGGTTTTGAGGAACATGAGGCTGCAGACAGACCCAGTGTCTCCCACTGGCTTTTTTGTGCTCATTCTGCCTGTGACCAAGACTGTCTCTCTGGCACCAGCCTGGTGGCCTTCAGTACCCACATTGCTGTCCTGTCTCTGTTCCCCCGTGAAACTTCGCACCCAATGTGCTTCCTGGTTAGTCCCATGTCCATCCCATACCCTGCCAAGTATGGGGGCCTTCTTAAGCCACTAGAGAGGTGTTCCCTGAGGCCAGTGAGAGGACAGTGTCTGGGGATTCAACTGCAGGCAACACCCATGGTTTCCCAGTATCTTTGAGTATCCCCAAGAGCTCCTGAGTATCCCCTAGTAACTGGGATCCAAGAGGCCTGAAATTTCCCTTGCTTTGAACAGTCCAGCTCATATGACTAGAGGTTCTAGCAGGGTCCTGGGGGCCTCCTGAGGATTTATTGGGTGCTCTTTTCACCCTAAAAAGAATAGTATTTCCTGGAGCCAGAGTGATAATATTTGCCTTGCATGCTGCTGATCTGGGTTCGATCCTGGGCATCCCATGAAGTCTCCTGAGCACCGTTAGGAGTGATTTCCGAGTGCAGAGCCAGGAGTGAGTCCTGCTGGGTGTGGTCCCCCCAACAACCAGAAAAGTGTTTCTTCTCTCATCATCTGATGGCGTGTTCCTAGGACTGGCTGGGGTCCCACGTCACCAGGGAGTGAGGTGACTGTCGCCCACAGAGTCAGGCCCTCTATTCTCACGTCTGCCTCCTCTCTTACCCCTTCCCGCTGATCTCACTTCTTTCTCCCTGGAAATTCAAAGTTCCTCTGGGTGCAGCGGGTTTTCTGGGTGCAGCAGCGTGGGAGGGTGGAGAGGGGAGCCGGCAGAGCAATCTCAGAGGCGAGGAGCGTGAATAGTGACCTTCAGCGGTGCATCGATGGGGTGCTTGGCATTTGAGTGGAGCTCAGAGGGAGCTGCCCCTCGTTTGGGCAGCTTGGCTGGGGTGGGGGTGGGCCCCCCGCACTTCAATTCATTTCCCAGAGAAAGGCGGGAGTCCACGGGCGCCAGGAGATGACTTGGAGAGATGGTGTTTGCTTTTCTTCCCCCAGGAGCCGTTTCAATTTCCCAGCTCCCTCCGAGGCGTAAATCAAGCCCGGAACCTCTGAACCTCACCACGTGCTCTGCAGCCCTGTCCCCCCCCCCCGTCCCCCCCCCACAGGCTCCTGCAGCTGTGGTTTAAGAGCCTGGCATGACCCCTCTGAAATATCACTGAAATGACTCAGTACCAAGCTCAGTTTCCAGAACATCACCCACAAATTTAGGTCCTGGCGTACTTTTCTGGAAACCCCGTCGTCTCTGGGTGGGGTGGGGGTGGAGACCTTTTATTTCAGATACTGGAACTGGGGATTCCCCCAACACCCCATTATCGATAGAACCTTTTTGGGGTTTCTCCTCTCTTTTGGGATTCAGTTTCAGGGTATGTGGCTTCTCAAGATCAGGATCATTGCTCCTCCCTACCTCTCCTGCCCCCTACACCCTCATCCAGGCTGCTATGGGGCACAGGGGACTCCATGGACCATAACCAGCCTTGTAAGACTAATGGACACCATCGTGTCTAATTACCCTGCTGAAGCCCAATTACGCTATTAACAGGCCCTGCTTGAGTTAATGAGGGGGGTGCCATTTGCATGGCATTACGGTAATTAGTTATCATTGGAGGAGGGGTGGCTGGGGCCTAGCTCACCTGACAGCATTGTATAATTAGCTACCATCTCATCACCTCAAAAAGAAACCAGTGGGCCTGGGCAGGAAGGTTTCACCTTTTAGAACAAGAGGGGAAGAGGGGAGGGGGCAGGAGCCACAGCTCAGTGGGCAGAGCACTGGCCTTGCACACAGCCAACCTGGGTTTGATCCCCAACATTTCATATGGTCCTCATCAGGAGGGATCCCTGAGTGTAGAGTCAAGAGTAAGCCCTGAGCACCACTGAGTGTAGCCCCCCCCCCCAAAAAAAAGGTGGGGAAATCTTGGACTGGAGCAATAGTACAGCAGGTAAGGTGCTTACCTTGCACACAGCAGACCTGGGTTCATCTCCAGCCACCTAAAGGGACCCCCAAATGTAACCAGGAGTAATTCCTGAGCTCATAACCAGGAGTAAGTATCACCAGATGTGATCAAAAAAAAAAAACAAAATAAAGGGGCCAGAGAGATAGCATGGAGGTAAGGCGTTTGCCTTTCATGCAGAAGGACGGTGGTTCGAATCTCGGCATCTCATATGGTTCCCTGAGCCTGCCAGGAGTGACTCCTGAGTGCTGCTGGGTGTGACCCAAAAAACCAAAACAAACAAAAACAAAACAAAATCAAAATAAAGAGGTGGTGTCTCTCTTGGTCTGTGCTGGGGACAAGACTTGGTGGTGTGGAAGGAACATTCTAGAAAGGACTTAGTGTCTCACCCGTGCTCTATGCTATGCCCATGCTTTGTGGTGGTTCTCTCCTACATCTGTCCATGCTTGTTCACTGCACAGGCACCTCAAGTACCTTGGGTGTGTATGGTGAGGTCCCACAGCCAAAGGGTCCCAGATTCTCAGTGCCAGCCTCCAGCTTCCTCTCAGCTCCGCCAGCAGAGAATTTCAGCCTGAAGGTTCTCAACCTTGTAGGCTGTTGTTTCACTCCCCAAATTTAGGCCTCAGGAAGGAAGACAGGGGTACTGGTATTGGCAAGTAGCTGCTTCTAGAGTTTTCTCTGGGGCCGGAGAGATAGCATGGAGGTAAGGCATTTGCCTTTCATGCAGGAGGTCATCGGTTCGAATCCTGGCGCCCCATATGGTCCCCCGTGCCTGCCAGGAGCAATTTCTGAGCCTGGAGCCAGGAATAACCCTTGAGTACTGCCGGGTGTGACCCAAAAACCACCAAAAAAAAAAATAGAGTTTTCTCTTGGAAACTGTAGCAACAAGCACACACGTATACAGACATTTAACACACACACACACACACACACACACACACACACACACACACACACACACACACACACACACACCATTCACAGGCAGAGAATTGCTAGGCAAAAGAATATTTGTACAGGAGCTGGAGAGATAGCAAATGGTAGGACATTTGCCTTGCAAGCAGCCGACCCAGGAGGGACCCGGTTCAATTCCCAAGGTCCCATATGTCCCAGTGTCCCCCAGCCTGCCAGGGACAGTTTCTGAGTGCAGAGCCAGGAGGATCCCTGAGCTCCACTGGGTGTGGTCCAGAAACCAATCAAATAATAAATAAAGTTTTTTTTAAAAAAAAGAGCATGTGTACACGATTGAAAGATCATTTGGGGGCGTTACACCTGGTGGTGCTTAGGCTTTCTCCTGGATCTGCCCTCAGGAATTACTCATAGTGATGCTCAGGGATGCCAGGTATTGAACCTGGCTTGGCCTCATTCAGACAAATGCCCACCTCTAGCCCCACAAATATTCTTCTCTTTTCCTTTTGTGTTTTGGCCATACTTGGCAGTGCTCAGGGGTTACTTCTGCCTCTGCACTCCTGGTGTGCTTGGGAGATCATATAGAACGCTGGAGATCAAACTAGATCAGCCTCATGCAAGGCAAGGGCCCTATTCACTGTTCTATTACTCAGGCCCTTGATTCTGCATTTTATACCCAAGCACAAAGAGTCGATAGCTAGAAGGCTGCTGAGAAGTGGGCAGAGGAGAAACTGCACATCCTATGAGAATGTTGGACTGTATGAAACTTGGGTCTAAGTCTTTTTTTTTTTTTGTGGTTTTTGGGTCACACCCGGCAGTGCTCAGGGGTTTTTCCTGGCTCTGTGCTCAGAAACTGCTTCTGGTAGGCACGGGGGACCATATGGGACGCCGGGATTTGAACCGATGACCTTCTGCATGAAAGGTAAACGCCTTACCTCCATACCATCTCTCCGGCCCCTTGGGTCTAAGTCTTATTCCCCTCATCAACATTCAAGTTCAGCAGAATACTGAACTTTAAAAAAATATTGTAAAAAAAATTTTTTTTTGTTTGTTTTGGAACTGCACCCAAAATTGCTCAGGGCTTACTCCTGGCTCTGTGCTCAGGGATCACTTTGGCACACCCAGGGGACAATATGGAATACCAGAGATCAAACTTGGTCAGCTGCAAGGAAGGCAAGTACCCTTCCCGCTGTGCTACCACACTGCCCTAGAATGGTGCTTCTTCTTCTTTTTTTTTTTTCTTTTTTTTTTTTTGGTTTTTGGGCCATACCTGGCGGTGCTCAGGGGTTACTCCTGGCTGTCCTGGCTGTCTGCTCAGAAATAGCTCCTGGCAGGCACGGGGGACCATATGGGACACTGGGATTCGAACCAACCACCTTTGGTCCTGGATCGGCTGCTTGCAAGGCAAATGCCGCTGTGCTATCTCTCCAGGCCTGAATGGTGCTTCTTCTAAGAATGGAGGTGAGGTCCACAGCAGTTACCACCTGACTTACAAAGTGTTTGAGCAGAATCACTTGTCTCACATCCTCTCGGCCTCTCATAGGCATAACACA
>NC_064852.1:18924579-18984579 GCF_024139225.1 Suncus etruscus | reverse complement strand
TAAATTACTCCTGGTGGTGCTTGGGGTACCCTATGGGATGCCAGAGATCAAACACCCTCCCCACTGTGTTATTGCTATTGCTCCAGCCCCTCAAGGTTCTTAGTGGGGACTTTGTTGGTAGGTCCATGGGTGCCTCCTCCGCCCCTGGGATTCTCCCAGGGACTCCCCTGACTCCTCTTCTGTCTACCACCATCATTTTTCGCTGGGTCGTCTCTTGCCCCTATGCAAGAGAGATCCTGAGCTCCCACCTTGGGTTCACGAATGGTTTGAGGACTTTCTTCTGTCTTTGCCTTTGCTGGTTCCGGTTGCATTTTGGACTCTTGTTTTCAACTTCTGGCTTGAGACAAACAGAAATTCTTTTTTTGTTGTTGTTGTTTGTTTTTTTGTTTTTTGGGGCCACACCCGGCGATACTCAGGGGTTACTCCTGGCTGTCTGCTCAGAAATAGCTCCTGGCAGGCACGGGGGACCATATGGGACACCGGGATTCGAACCAACCACCTTTGGTCCTGGATGGGCTGCTTGCAAGGCAAACGCCGCTGTGCTATCTCTCCGGGCCCAACATACAGAAATTCTCCCATTCCTCTCTCCACTGCTGTCCACTGACCTTGCCCACAGTCCAGGGCATGGGAAACTCCCCCTCTGAACCCATTTCATATCATCCCTCACTTCTTGTGGAATCACAGGTGAGCAGAGCAGCTCCCGGAGCCCAGAATTACCTGCAGGGCACAGCTCAGGCTCCGACTTTCATACTGGTTAAATGGACAATGTTGGAGTCTCATTCCTGGCACCCCAGAGCACACCAGGATTGATCCCTGAGCTCAGAGCCTAGAATATTCCTTTCTTACCGCTGGGTGTGGCCTCAATCCCCATGCCCTCCCTCCACAAACCTCAGATCCTGCAGCAAAAATTCCATCAAGGGACTGGAGCCGTGGTGCAAGCGGTAAGACATCTGCCTTGCTGGCGCTAGCCTAGGACAGATCGCAGTTTGATCCCCCGGCGCCTCATATGATTTCCCCAAGCTGGGATGTTTTCTGAGTGTATAGCCAGGAGTAACTGCTGAGCATCACTGGGTGTGGCCCAAAAACAAAACAAAACAAAACAAAAAAAAAACAAAAATAAACCATCAAGATGTGTGGGTGTCTGGAATGTAGGGGGCAGCTCCATCTTGCCTTCCATCCTTCCCACCCCACACTCTGCTGGCCCCTTCATAGGACAGGGAGGATCAAAGTATGTGGGCCTCAAGGGAGCGTTTTATTTCTTTTGTTTTTATCAAGAGTCAGGCCCAGGGATATTTTGGGGGACCACAATATCAGAGATTAATCTTAAGTCCCACCCTTGGAGCATTTCTCCAGCTGAAAGTCCTTTGAAAATAAGAGAGAGGAGCCGGAAATATAGCATGGAGGTAAGGTATTTGCTTTGCATGCAGAAGGTCATTGGTTCGAATTCCAGCATCCCATATGGTCCCCCGAGCCTGCCAGGAGCAATTTCTGAGCATGGAGTTAGGAGTAATCCCTGAGCACTGCAGGGTGTGACCCCAAAAACTAAAAAAAAATAAATAAAAATAAAAAAGAAAGAAAGAGAGAAGGAGCCCAGAGTGATAGCACATGAGATGGGCATTTGCTTTGAAAAAAGTCAATCCAGGTTCCATTCCCAGCATCCCATAGGATCCCCCAAGCCTGCCAGGGGTGATTCCTGAGCGTAGAGGCAGGAGTAACCCCTGAGCAATGATGGGTGTGGCCCCAAAACTAAAAGAAGTAAGAAAGTTGGCTTCAAGCAAGAGGGAGGCTGGGGAGTGGGCAGTGGATTTGAGGGTACAAGGTCCCACTTTCTGGCGCTGCGGAGCTTTCACAGGAAGGTCCACTCCATCCCTTCTTCAGGCTGAGCCTTGAAGGAGGGAGGGAGGCAGGTCCAGGGTCCCCTGAGGCCCAGTCCCCAGCACCAGAAGTCTCAGTGCTGACCCCACGCTTCTTGCAAGCCCCACGGCCCATTTATCGATCGTCGATCAGGCACGTCCATCCGGGTGAGTGCAGGCCCCAGCCCTGCTGAGGGGTCACCGCTAACAATATGCTAATGGCAGTGGGGACCAATCAATCTCGCCCTTAATCAGGCAATCAATGTGCACTGCAGGTGTGTCTGATCCTGGCTGGGTCTGAGTGTGGGGAGGGAAAAGGTGGGCCTCCTGTGCTCCAGCCACCCCCCCCCCTCCACTCCTAGAACACGGCTTCCAATTGAAATTACAGTGGAGGGGAGAGTGGGAAAAGAATCTCCTTTTTTTTTTTAATCAAGGCTCAGAGTGGCGGCTAATGAACTCCAAGTTCTCAGAAAACCCAGGGCAGGAGTAGTGGGGGAAACTGGAATACCTTCTCCCCTCAGGGAGGTAGGATTGGGGGGCTGAAGGGGTCACTTTAAATCTGCAATTGATGTCTTATGTTCCAGCTGGACCCCCTCTTAGCTGTCATAACCCCACAGTCATAGCCCATCAGGGAAGGACAGCCCAAGGTCATGCAAGAGCTGCTCACAGACCCCCTTCAGTCCAACTTGGGGGGGGGGGGTCGCACTGCCCATAACTCTGTGCCCAGGGCACCTGCCCACTTCCTATCAGCCACTGCTGTGGCATGGACCCCCCCCACCCCAGACACTGCCTAAGATAAGACTTTCTCACCTGGTCCCCTAATTCTCAGGGCACCCCTGTTTCTTTGTGCCATGAGAAAACTAGAGCTGATTCCAGAATACAGACTGTGCCCAGGTGGGGTGCAGGCAGGGAAAGTGGGGGAACAGGGGTTCAGTTTCCTGCTGTCCAGTCTCTCCCCAGGAGCCCCTGGTGTTCCTGCCCAAAGACTATGATGAGACCAGCTCCTACATTGCCCCTGGGCACACTGCTCTGAGGCCCTCAGCCCACACCATCCACTGCCCAAACCTCCTGCAGTGTTAGCTCAGGCAGAGCCAGATCCACAAGGATCCATGCTGGTTTCACAGTGGGGAACTTCCGGAGTGCCAGTCGGATGAGCTGAGCTGCGTGGTGGGGAGCAGGTTGGCGGAAGTCTTGGGGCCCAGCAGGCAAGACCCCCTGACAATACCAGCAACCAACCTTAGTGACCTCAACCCTCCCCACAGATAGTCATCGGAGGCAGGGGGGCTCTCATCCTTGAGCACCCACAACTAGATAAGGCTTGAGCACAGCACCCTGGGAGCCCCACCTTCCCCTACTCTCTAACACCCCCAGGAAGCAGATTGGGGAGCTGATCTGAGGGGTGGGGGCCATAGTCGATTCTGTAGGTGCTGCTGGCCAGGGCTCTGCAGTTGTGGGGGGTGGGAGGGTCATGCCAGGCCCCCAGAGGTACATCTGCCCTTCAGTTTCTCCCCTGTGCCTGTCTTCCTCTCATTCAGGGGCAAGCACTTGCACACACACACACACACACACACACACACACACAAAGAACACACACACAAACACACACACATGCATTGACATGCCTTACACAAACATACACACATGCACATCCCTGGCCTGGCAGGACCCAGCGTCAGAACAGGGCCTGCCTCTGTGCTCCAGGCTGATCCTCAGCAGCAGCCATAGTAGAATGGGCGAACTGGGCAGTTAGGAAAGTGTCCTGGGCCTGAGTGGGAAGTTTCCTACACCGGGGGATAGTGCCAAAATGCCAGAAGCAGCTGTCCATGATGCCAGCCTCCAGCCTCCCTGAAAATTAGGGTGTGTGTCAAGTTAAAATGTTTTAAGTTCCCAGGGCCCGGAGAGATAGCACAGCGGCGTTTGCCTTGCAAGCAGCCGATCCAGGACCAAAAGGTGGTTGGTTCGAATCCCGGTGTCCCATATGGTCCCCCGTGCCTGCCAGGAGCTATTTCTGAGCAGACAGCCAGGAGTAACCCCTGAGCACTGCCGGGTGTGGCCCAAAAACCAAAAAAAAAAAATGTTTTAAGTTCCTAATGTTCAGCTCCTGGACACCCTGGGCACCAGCAGTAGGACCTGCCAAGCCCCTTGGCTGCAGATCTCCCTTCTGGGGGTATGTAGACATCCATAGGCCCAGCAGGAGAGGGCATGGTCCACATAGGCCTGCAGTGATCTGCCTTAAACCCTACCCAATGAAGAAGCATCTGAGTTCCTTCTGCCCATTCGTCAGGGACTCAACTTTGCTTCTATCCTGCAAAAGCAGACATAGACCATGCAGAGAAGCATGGTCACAACTGTGTGCAAATAAAACTTTATTGAAAGACACAGGGAAACCCTCCACATCTTACAAGGAGACCAGTAAAGAGAGAGTTACTGGTGATGGCACAGGAGGTGGTGGGAGCAGGTTCTGTGTGGCTTACCTCTCTCCCACCCTTATCTCATTGGCCAGAACTCAGTCACGTGGTCCCATCTCACTGTGGATGCTGGGAAATGTAGTTTTTCTGTGTCCAGGAGAAACAGAAAAACAGGCTGTGTACCTGTTTCTCCTCCAACTCCTGGTCTTTTAGTCACTCCTGGAAAGACTTTTCTCATCAGTTCAAGGAATGTCTTCTCAACTTATTATCTGTTCTGAACATAAAGTTTTAGGGTGCTCAGAGCTCATAGTGGGGGACTAGAGAGATAATACAGCAAGGAAGATGCTTACCTTGCATGCAGCAGGACTGGGTTGGATCCCCAGCATCCCATATTGTACCCTGACCACCACCAGGAGTGCTCCCTGAGCGCAGAGCCAGAAGAACCCCTGAACACCATCGGGTATAACCCCCAACAAAAACAAAACAGATCCCCAAAGTGGACAGAGTGGTTCCTTCTGTCAGTGCCATGAGGACAGCTGGGCCAGCCCAAAAGAAAGACCCTATATGCAGAGCCAACTCCCCAGGGTCACTCCAGCCAGCAATCCACTGGCCCCCAAATGGGGGAGTGTGCCAGCCGGTGCTTGCAGAGCCCCAAAGGGTGTAAGAGCTTGTGCAGTTGCCACTAAGACACAATGTTTGTTACATTGCCCCCCAAGTCCCCACAACTCATTGGCACGCCCTTTCTCATCCATACCCCCTTCTCTCTTTTTGAAAGACGAAAAGAGTTGGAGATTCTAAGTAACTGGTTTAAGGTCTTGGTTTAAGCTCTTGTATGGCTCTTTAAAGTGGGGATTGAACTAAAAAAGAAAAAAGGTGGGGATTGGACTACACTCAGCAGTGCTCAGGAATTATTCCTTTTTCTATGCTCAGAGGCCACTCCTTGTCTAGCCCAGGGAACCCTATGCAGTGCTGGAGATTAAGTCAGATCAACCTATCATGTGCAAGGCAAGAGACCTCCTTGCTGTGCTCTTTCCATGCCTCTAACCTCTGTGCTTCCTACCGCAGATCAGCCACACGGATCCCATCAGCACTGGCTCCCTCCCTGAGAAGTGAGTAGCCAGCAGGAAGCTCCTGTTTCTTCGATTGGGACAACCCTACTCTAGAGTGCAAGAAGCCAGAGATCCGGGGCCGGAGAGATAGCATGGAGGTAAGGCATTTGCCTTTCGTGCAGGAGGTCATCGGTTCGAATCCCGGCGTCCCATATGGTCCCCCGTGCCTGCCAGGAACAATTTCTGAGCCTGGATCCAGGAATAATCCCTGAGCACTGCCGGGTGTGACCCAAAAACCACAAAAAAAAAAAAAAAAAAAAAAGAAGCCAGAGATCCACCAGGCTCTTGGGGGGCACCTGGGAGCACTAGTAACCTAAGGAGAGGAGGAGGGAGGTGCAACACAGCTGGCAACCCTGGGAGCACATTTCCTTCCAGACATGCACTTTGTTCTGAGCAGACCCAGGGGGTGTTGAGGCAGAATCAAAGGGAGAAAGAAACTCTTCTATAAGTACTGAACTTCCGGACATGTGGGCAGCCCCTTGGGGATAGTCTGGGGGTTGGTGGGAGGACCATGAGAAGCTCAGAGTGGGAGCTGGACACAGGACAAGGGAAACAACTGGAGGATACCAGCGAGTGGCCCAGAGGGACATTGGGGAATAGCAGAGGGGGAGAAGCTTGAGAAATCTCTTGCCACCACCTACCCCAACCAGGATGTTCCAGATACTCCCCAGATAGCCCCGGCTCTGATCAGAGCAGAGGAAGCAGCAGTTTCTCAGGGGCTGAATTTACACACATAAACAGATGCACACGCACGCACACATGCGCTCAGTCACACACGCCAAGCAGAATTGATTTTCACTTATCGTATTTCCCCATCGTGCACCCAGGCTCCAATAATCTTATGATTCGCTCATGTTCCAGCTCCTGCTTCTTGTCAGCGTGGCTGCGTCTCTAATTGAAAAGAAATACAAGGCCAAAGTGATAGCACAGCAGGGAGGGTGTTTGCCTTGCACGTGGCCGACTCGAGTTCAATCCTTGGCATTCTACAGGGCCCCTGAATCTGCCAGGAGTGATTCCTGAGCCCAGAGCCAGGAGGAAACCCTGAGTACCATCGGGTGTGGCAGAACCCCCCAATTAAAAGAAATATTGGAACTGGAGTGATAGCACAGCAGTAGGTGCTTGCCCTGCATGCAGCCAATCCAGAACAGACCAGGTTCAATTCCTGGCATTCCATATGGTCCCCTGAGCCTGCTAGGAGCGATTTCTGAGTGTAGAGCTAGGAGTAACCCCTGAATGCTGCAGGGTGCAACAAGGGAAGGAAAGAGAAGGGAAGGGAAGGGAAGGGAAGGGAAGGGAAGGGAAGGGAAGGGAAGGGAGGAAAGGGGAAGGGAGGAAAGTGGAAGGGAGAGGAGGGGAAGGGAAGAGAGGGGAAGGGAGGAGAGGGGAGGGTAGGGGAAGGAAGGGGAGGGGAGGGGAGAGGAGGGAAGGGAAGGGGAGGGAAGGGAAAGGAAGGAAAGGAAGGAGGAAGGAAAAAGAGGAAGGAAAGAAAGGAAGGAAAAAGAAAAAGAAAGAAGAAAGAAAGAAAGAAAGAAGAAAGAAAAGAAGAAAGAAAGAAAAGAAGAAAAAGAAAGAAAGAAAAAAGAAAGAAAGAAAGAAAGAAAGAAGATAAGAAAGAGAAGAAGAAAGAAAGAAAGAAAGAGAAAAAAAAGAAAGGAAAGAAAGAAAGAAAGAAAGAAAGAGGGAGGGAAGAGAGAGAGAAAGGAGAGAGAGAGAAAGAAAGAAGAAAGAAAGAAAGAAAAGAAAGAAAGAGAAGAAAAGAAAGAAAGAAAAGAAGAAAGGAAAGAAAGAAGAAAGAAAGAAAGAAGAAAAGAAAGAAAGAAAAAAGAAAGAAAGAAAGAAAGAAAGAAAGAAAGAAGAAAGAGAAGAAGAGAAAGAAAGAAAGAAAGAAAGAAAGAAGAAAGAAAAGAAGAAAGAAAGAAAGAAAGAAAGAAAGAAAAGAAAGAAGAAAGAAAGAAAGAAAGAAAGAAAGAAAGAAGAAAGAAAGAAAGAGAAGAAGAAAGAAAGAAAGAAAGAAGAAAGAAAGAAAGAGAGAAGAGAGAGAAAGAGAGAGAGAAAAAGAAAGAAAGAAAGAAAGAAAGAAAGAAAGAAAGAAAGAAAAAGAAAGAAAGAAAGAAAGAAGAAAGAAGAAAGAAAGAAAGAAAGAAAAAAAAAGAAAGAGAAGAAAGAAAGAAGAAAGAAAGAAAGAAAAGAAAAAGAAAGAAAGAAAGAAAGAAAGAGAGAGAAAGAAAGAAAGAAAGAAAGAAAGAAAGAAAGAGAGAAAGAAAGAAGAGAGAAAGAAAAAGAAAGAGAAAGAAAAGAAAAAAGAAAGAAAGAAGAAAGAGAAAGAAAGAAAAGAAAAAGAAAGAAGAAAGAAAGAAAGAAAAAGAAAGAAAGAAAGAAGAAAGAAAAGAAAGAAAAGAAAGAAAGAAAGAAAAGAAAGAACATAAGCAAACGCCCTGCCACACTTACTCCCACCCAGAGGCCCCCCACCCATTCTGGGCTGCCAAAAACTGCCTGAGGCCAGACAAAGCAGAATAGACACTGAGGAAGGGTTCAGAGCCCTCAGAAATAAACAACACACACACACACACACACACACACACACACACACACACACACACACACACACCAGGTGACCTCTTGTGTCTGCAAAATCCAGGATTTTCACTGCAGGAGCTTTCTAGAAGTTCAGGAGCTGTTGCTGCCCACTGCCATGAGCCCCATGAGAGAGACAGGGCTGGGTTTGTTTCTCTAAAAGCTGCTGTCCCATGCAGCAATGTCACATTGGTGACATTTAGGCCTGAGTGCAGACAGTGCTCAGTGAGCATTTGAGATAAGAATGTAGTTCACAGTGCTCAAGACAAAACACACTAGGCGGTGAGAACAGACTAATCTACATCATCTCACTGTTACCCTCTCCCCAACTTCCTGCCTATCTCACCTGGAGAGGGAGACCTTCCCATAGCGGGCAGGTGTCTCTGGTTGGTAGTTGAAGGGGTTACCTGGGGGAAGGGTGAGACCGAGGCTCTTGGAGATCAGAAGGAGCAGGAAGAAGGAACTAGAAGAGAGAAAGACGAGAGACAGCATGGATGCAGAAGCTGTTTAGCTTAGAAGCCACACATTGTAGTTAGGGCCTTATAATAAAGCTTCATGTCTCCTAAAATCTGATTGCTGTGGATCATTTCTTCGCCATTACCAGCCAGGCCAGAGGGGCAGCAGCCCCACCAACCATACATTCCACCATCCACTACAAGGACTCTATAATTAATATTTAATACAACAATCTCACAAGGGAAAACAAATGAACAAAAAACTTTTCCTGGGGCTAGAGCCATAGCATAGAGGGTAGGAGGGCCCTTGCCTTATTTGCAGCCAACCTGAGTTCAATCTCCAACATACCATATGATCCCATGAGCCTTTCAGGAGTGATTCCTGAGAGCAGAGCCAGGAATAACCTCTGAGTGCTCCCAGATGTAGGCCCCCCAAAAAATATAGTCTTCCCAATTCTTCTTGCTGTGGGTTTTTTTGGGGTGCAGGGACACCAGGAGGCCCCTTCAGCCAAGCTGGCTCCCAGTGTGTTGTAGCAGAAGGTCATGGCTTTGAACCACTGCAGTAGCTGTAAGCAGACCCTGAGGTCGCCCAGACCTTGGTTTGAACCCATTCTCTGCCGTGTGCATGGCCTCAGGCAAGTTCTTTGGGGCCTCCACATCCCTGTGAGAATAATGGCACTGATAAAAGCCACCAAAGTATTTGGGGTGTTTAGGAAATAAAGCAAAGAGACCCCCATGACCCCACAAAACAGCAGTTGCTCACCTCTGAGGCTCATGCATGGTTGGACAGAGGAGAATAGGTGAAGGCAGGAGTCTAAACCCCGAAAACCCTCAGTTGGGTGGTGAACATGGATGGAGGATCAGAGAGATGGGACAGCAAGGAGGGCAATTGCTATACATAGCATGTGACAGACCTGGGTTAAATCTTCAGCATGGTCCTCTGAACTCACTAAGAGTGATTCCCGAGTGCAGAGTCAGGAATAAGTCCTGAGCACCCCAAAAATAAAACATGGATACACATGAACTAGAAGATCACTGCTTATTCCACTTGACTCTAAGAGGTGAGGCAGCATGGGCCAATGTGGCCAGAAGTTTCCAGAAAGGGGCCTTGCGTGTACGCCAGGAAGGAATGGGCTGGGCCAGAAGCAGAGGGAATGATGGGTAGGGCCCAGAACCCTCCTGATCTCCCCAACATCCATCTGCTCTGTGCTCCTTACTCCAAAGATAGACGTGCCTGGGGAAGCCACGGGCCCAGCATGACACTTCAGTACCATGGAGAGAGGCAGTCCCTTCCACCTGCTCCTGTCCCCTCTGTTCCCTCCCCACTTCCTCCATTTCAAAACCCAGAAGCCAGAATTTGTCAATATGGTTCATGGGCCTCGCCACCCACTGCAAACTCACCAACTGTCCCAGACCAGGATCGGCACTGCAGATGAGGCTTATATGCCAGGGAAAGGGACAAAGAGGTGGGATGCCTGAGTAACCATCCCCTCAAATCTCCTGCATCCCTGAGTGCCTCCCCCCAGAAGTAACTGCAAGTGTGAGCAGGATGCACTGGTGTGGATGTTGGTCTCTGCCCATGGTCTGGTTCCAGGGTCTCTGCAGCCAGCAAAAGGGGGCACATAGTTGGACACCAGAGCCTTTTGGGGTGACCCAAGAAGAGGCCAAATGCCCAGCACATGTCTGATAGGCAGTGGAGAAATCCAAATCCCAGATTCTTTTTTGGGTTTTTTTGTTGTTGTTGTTTTGTTTTTGTTTTTTGAGTCCCACCAGCAGCGCTCAGGGGTTCCTGGCAGGCTTGGAGAACCATATAGGATGCTGGGATTCGAACCACCGTCCTTCTGCATGCAAGGCAAACGCCTTACTTCTATGCTATCTCTCCGGCCTCAGGACCCCAGATTCTGACCTTTTTCTGCTCTCCTCTCCCCCTTCTGGAGATCAGCTGGTTGGTCACTCTCCCTGAGGGTCCCCCAGCTCTCTCCCGAAACACCCCTTCCTGTGAAGTCCCAGGAACTAGGGAAGGCTGCCGAGGGCTCCCTTAGAAGGAGCTGTCTGCTTGGAAGGGTCCCCATGGTGCCCCCCCCCCAGGTCACGTGAACTCGGCTAATGAGCACAGGCCGCAGAGCCAAGGTAGCTTTGAGGGATAATCCCTGATCCCGGCGAGGGCGGCCTCAGAAGAGCCTCAGAAGGGCCGGCAGGATCAATCACGAAGCCTGCAGAGTCCCCAGTACAGGGGAGGGAAGAGATTGTGGTAGAAGTGGGATCCCCTCTTAACAATCAGTGCTGGAGTGAATTCTGGGACTAGCAAGGGGCCGCTGGGGCCTAAAGGAAGGGAGGCAGCAGAATGGGCATGACCCTGGACTCTGCAGTTCTCCATCCTTCTCCCAGTCACCCTCTCCCAGGGCCCCGAAGAACCCCCACCACATCCACTGCACAGCCTCTGGCTGTGGGCTGGACCCTTAAGATCTAAGCTCAGGAATCTGAATCAATGCAGTTACAATCATGCTCGTGTCCAGCAGCCCTTCTCTGAGCCTTCTCTGCTATCTTCATGGTAATCTCTGGCAGGACTGGAGGCCAGAGCCATGGAACGATGGGTAGGGCATTTGCCTTGCACACAAACAACACTGGTTCGGTCTCCAGCATCCCATAGGATGCCCTGAGCACTGTCAAGAGTGATTACTGAGCGCAGCGCTGGGGCATTACTGGGTGAGGCCCAAAGAAACAAATACAGACTGGCATGATAGCAAACCAGAAAGGGCATTTGCCTTGTATGTGGCAGACCCAGGTTCAATCCCCAGCATCCTCTCTGTTCCTAGAATAGGCTAAGAGTGATTCCTGAGCACAGAGCCAGGAGTAAAACCTGAGTACCACCAGGTATGGCTCAAGAACAAAGAAACAAACAATCCGGACATCATTTTAGCAAAAAGACCCTCCTATTGTTCTTTTTTCTATAATTTTTTTTTTAATTTTGGGCCACACTCAGGGCTCATTCCTGGCTCTGCACTCAGGAATCAGCTCTGGCAGGGCTCAGGGAACTCTATAAGATGTCGAGGTAGACGTCAGCTGCATGCAAGGCAAACACCCTTCCCTCTGCTATCTCTCCGACCCCAAGATTTTGTTTGTTTGTTTGTTTGTTTTTTGGGCCATACCCGGTGATGCTCAGGGGTTACTCCTGGCTATGCACTCAGAAATTGATCCTGGCTTGGGGGACTAAATGGGACATGACAGGATCAAACTGCAGTCCATCTTAGGCTAGCGCAAGCAAGGCAGATGCCTTAACACTTGTGTCACCACTCCAGCCCCAGATTATTATTATTATTATTATTATTATTATTATTATTATTATTATTATTTTGGTTTTTGGGCCACACCCGGCGATGTTCAGGGGTTACTCCTGGCTGTTTGCTCAGAAATAGCTCCTGGCAGGCACGGGGGACCATATGGGACACCGGGATTCGAACCAACCACCTTTGGTCCTGGATCGGCTGCTTGCAAGGCAAACGCCGCTGTGCTATCTTTCCGGGTCCCAGATTATTATTTTTGAACCCTTTGTTCTGACCTTCACTCAGGGATGAAGTTGTCTTGCAGAAACTCCACTGAGCTTAAAGTTCCTGTTTCCACGACCTCCCAGACCACAGTCGCCCAGCGCTGTTCTTGCTCACATTGCATCTTCTTAGGAAAGCCCAGATGTCCCTCTGTCTCTCAACTCCCAGAACCCAGAACCAACTCCTGATCACCCACTTCCAGAATTAATTCAGCTCTGAGAGCAGAAAATTTCAGCCTCAACCCAAGCAGCCAGAGGCACAGATCCAAGACTGTGTTGAATGGGTCTCTCTCTGTCTCACTGTCTCTCCTTTCCTCTCTGTCCCTCCTCTACTTCTCTCCTTTTCATCCCTCTATGTCATCTCTCTCTTTTTTGTTTGTTTGTTTTTTATTTGGTATTTTTGGGGTCACACCTGGCTTCTGATTCCGCATTCAGTAATCGCTCCTGGCAGACTTGGGGGACCATATGGGATGCCAGGAATCGAACTGGAGTCCATTCAGAGTTGGCCACATGTAAAGCAAACTCCCTACTGCTGTGCTATCACTCTGGCCCCCTCTATGTCTTCTCTGTCCCTCTTTATTCCTCTCCTTCGCTCTTTCCCTCTCTTTCCTTCTCTATTTCTCTCCCTCTCTTCCCCTCTCACTCTCCCTCCCTCTTTTCTTTTCCCTCTCTCTTTCCCTCTTTCCCCCCCTCCCTCTCTCTCATCTTCCCATAAACTCACTCTGCTCTTCCTCAAGTATATGCATTTCACTTTTCTGGTACAATTCTTCCCCTGCCCCACACCTGGCTCCCAGTGGGGCCTAAGTTCAAGCACCTTGGCTTCTCCTTCCAGGGGACTGGGGTGCGGCCCCACATCCTGAGTCAGCTAGCAGCCATCTGAGTTTCAGGGGAGACCTATAGGAGCCTTGAACCTGATGTCCCACCCAGACACAACCCCCTTTCCTACTGCACTGCCCCTACCAGAAGATAATTAAGCAAAGAGGAGGCAGAAACCTGGAATGATTTAAAGATGAAGAAATATTGGCAGGGGCCCGGACAGATAGCACAGCGGTGTTCGCCTTGCAAGGAGCTGATCCAGGACCAAAGGTGGTTGGTTTGAATCTCGGTGTCCCATATGGTCTCCCATGCCTGCCAGGAGCTATTTCTGAGCATACAGCCAGGAGTAACCCCTGAGCACCGCTGGGTGTGGCCCCCCCAAAAAAATATTGGCAGGGCTGTTCAAGGCCCGAGCACTAAGCTCCGAGCCTGCTGGTCCTGCCCTCAATCCATATGGGGGTGTTCACATGCTAGGAGGGGACACAGGGCAAGAGGACAGGAGAGGAGGGCTGATTGTGGGCTCCACATGTGGGCTGGCCGGACTGTGAATGAGGGCATGGGGCTGCCCTCTATTGGCCACTTCGCCTTCTGGCTGCCTTTGGGGGGTTCCTAGGCATTTTGTTTGGGGCTGGAAACACACAGCCCCAGGATGGGGTCCAGGAGGTAGAACCCTCATCCTCCCTGCCCTTTTCATTCCATAGTTCCTTCTGCAAATGCAATAGATACAAGTGAGGCCCCAGCTGACCCCCTGAGCCCAGAGTCCAGCCACCCGCCTGGCGTTCCCAATGGCAGTGATTCTGCTAACAGGCTGCAGGTTAAATCCTTCCCATAGCTGTGTCCCTCCAAAACCACAGGCCATGGCCTTTATGGGATGGGGCTTTGTAGGTGTATTCAGGGGAACTGATAGCATCTCCAGGCTTTGAGTGGGGCCTAAGCCCAGTGACTGTCCTGGGAGAGAGGAGAGGAGAGTGGGGCTTGGAGTTATGGGCAGCTTCTGCCCAGGGAACCAGGCTTGAGGGAGTCTGATAAAAAGTTGCTCAGTGGCTAGAACGATAGCACAGTGGGGTGGGTGTTTGCCTTCCTTGCAGTCAAGACGAATTCAATCCCCAGCATCCCATAGTGTCCTCTGAGCCCGCCAGGAGTGATTGATTCCTGAGTGCAGAGCCAGAAGTAACCCCTGAGGACCGCATGGTGTGGCCCAAAAATAAAAAAATAACAACCAAAAAAAAAAAAAAAAAAAAAAGAGGCAGTCAGGACCCACCCACTGTGGCTGCCGACCAGCACAACTGAACTTTTCGCCTCTTTCTGCTTCCTGGTGGAGGTCATTTGGTTGGATTGAGCTTGGGGGCCTCACCTAGTGCTGCTCAGGGTCTATTCCCAGCTCAGTGCTCAGGGCTGCCCCCCAGTGATGCTTGGGGGGACCTGCAGTGCGGGAAATTGAACCGGGGCTCCCTCAAAATGCAAAGACAGTGCTCGGTTATTGATCTGAGCGTGTGTTCAGCTGCTGGGGACTCGTAGGGCACCACTGAATCCCCACCCCTGTGCTCTGGGATCATGCAATGGATGAAGGTCCTGGAGGACCAGTAGGGGGGTGGGCTGCAGAGAATACCCCCCACAACAGAGGGAAAAGCACCAGGAGCCCAAGACAGAAAGAAGGGAAGCCAGAGCTCTCTTCCTAGGAAGGTGGAGTACAGGAGGCTTAAGGTACAGGAAGCCCTGGAGGACGCTTCCTCTTACAGCAGTAGGGAAGCAGGGGGACAGTCCTCTATGTTGGGGGACTGAGCCTTTACGCATTGCATGCACCAGGAAATACTTGGGATTGACTTGGGCATCTATGCTCCTGCTTTATACATATACATATGTGTTTGCGTATGCACATACATGATTACGTGTACACACATGTGCGTAAGTGTGCATGGAGAGTATTGTGCAGGAGGCACTGAGGGTACATACATGCATTAGATATACATGCAGTAAGTGTGGCTTGTTGCACATGTGTGTTCATAGATGCATATGTGTTCCTGTGCATGTATTTCTATCCGTGTATCTGGGGGTCTTTTAGCCTGGAGAGTGTCTATGGTGTGCCAGGACCAAGCGTGTCTCTCTCTCTCTCCTGCGCCCCTCACACCTCGCCCGCCACTGGCACGCGTGCCAGGAGGCCCCTCCCGCAGCCTGGGTGGCGTTAACATCCCTGAGCTCCTTGTCACACACGCCCACACACACCCCATGACTCTGTTCCCAGCTGGCGAGCTAGGGGGGCTCCCTCCCCCTTGAAGAGGGGGAAGCAGCGTCGCCATGGAACCGTGTGTGGTGCCTAAGGAGCTGCATCTCCGGTGACTTCATTAGTGCTGGCCCCGCCGCGGGGCCTCGTTAGCAGGGACTCAGCATCAACTAATCAGGACCAGAGCTCAGAGCCTTGGACGAGGTTCCCACTGCCCAGCTTGGCCCCTGCCCTCCTGACCCCCTTCATCTTCAGGGCCCCATTGGACCCAAGGATTGCTGGATGGGGTTCCAGGGCCGTGACCCTACAGGGGAGACCCTCCCGCACAAACTTTCCTCTTCTCACAGTGCCTCAGCCAACTGTGGGGGGATGTTTTTAGTGGGGCAGCAGCAGAACCCCTGGAGAACAGGGGGTGTCATGTGGAAAGATAAAAAAAAAAACAGACCCAGAGTTAGAGGCATGCAGAGCGGGGGATCACTGGCTGCCTCTGACCACCCGGGGTTCAGCATCACACACCTGGCCGCCAACTGGATTGAGTCAAACCGACATGCCCAGGTTGCCCTCAGCCTGCCAAACCCCAAACCCTGGTGGGCAGCTGCCTTCTGTGAGGTACAGTCTGGAGTAAGCACTGAGGCATTTTCCTCCCCCTGAAGCACAGTCTTCTGCCTGCCTGGTGCCCCCACATCACATTCTACCCCCCCCCCCCATGAGACATTCTGATGGAAGTGGGGAGCCTCCTGCCTCATCTCCCAAACTATGGGGCTGTGCAAGGATCCTGGCTTCACCACAGGTAAAGTGGGGTACTGTCGGGCCCGGAGAAATAGCACAGCGGTGTTTGCCTTGCAAGCAGCCGATCCAGGACCAAACGTGGTTGGTTCGAATCTCAGTGTCCCATATGGTCCCCCATGCCAGCCAGGAGCTATTTCTGGGCAGACAGCTAGGAGTAACCCCTGAGCACCCCAGGGTGTGGCTCAAAAACCAAAAAAAAAGTGGGGTACTGTCACACCCTTCCATCTTGTATTGTTGACTTTTGGGCCACACCTGGCAGCTGTCAGGTCTTCCTCCTGGCTCTACACTCAACCACTCCTGGCCGGCTTGAGGGATCCTATGGGATGTCAGAGATTGAAACCAGGTTGGCCGGGGCAAGCAAACATCCTCCCTGCTGGACGTTCACTCCAGCCACCACTCCCTTGTGTGTTGGGAGAATGAGATAATGATGCTCCCCTACCCTGGAGCCCCCTCCAGACAGACAGAGACCACCCTACAGTCTTTACTGCTACTGCAGGAACTGGGGTCCATGTCTCTGCAGCGGTGGAAGAGGGAGGACAAGGCTATTGTGCCCGGGAGGCCAAGAAGAAGCCAACAGGGCAGCACCTAATGCCCAGTCTGAGCAGTGCCTCCTGTCATAAACCCACAGTGTCCCCTAGACGTAGAGTACCAGGTTGTGTGCAAATCTGTGGAAACCAGCCCCCACCTGACTGAGCTTGTGGGGCTTGTCTCCCAGATTGAGACCCCCACATCCTCCTTCTCCTAACAGAGTTGCAGCTCTTCCTGCCTTCAGTTTGGAAGGCCCTAGTGGAGCAGAAAGGAAGGACCCTGGGTACCCCAGAGCAGCCCACAGCTCAGAAAGACCAATTAAAGTACTTGCTATTTACCCACACAGTGAGAGTGGAGTCCCATACACTAAGGCAGAATATCTCTGTCTATCTATCTTCTCTCTCTCTCTTCTCTGCTGTGGAGACGGAGCTTCCTCCCAACCTAGCACAGGCACCCCAGCCTTTGGAGATAGGCTCATTTTGTAGGAACCTGAGGATAGTTAAGCTTCACAGAGTTTCTTGATTGCTGAAAAGTGGCCCCTGCCAGCCATCTACCCATTCATTCATTCCTCAGGTCCTCCATCCACCCATCTACTCATCCGTCCTTCCAGTCAGCCACCCATCCATCGAGCCATCTATCCATCCACCCATCTATCCATCAACTTATCATCCATCCATATGATCATTCACCCACCTATCTATTTATCCATCCATCCTCCCCTCTACCCAGTCATCTATCATTTATCCACCCATCTTTCCATTGATCCACCCATCTATCCATCAGCCATCATCCATCAACTATCCATTCATCCTTCCATCTATCTATTCATCCACCCACCCATCTACTTACCCATTCATCCATTCACCCAGTTATCCATCAACCCCTCATTCATCCACCATCTGCACCATCTATCCATCCATCCATAACCATTCATCTATGCCATCTACTTATCTACCAATCCACCCATCTCCTATCCATCCTCCATTCATCCACCATCTATCCTCTACCCATCTGTCCATCCATCCATCCTTCTATCCATCTTTCCATCCATCCATCTATCCATCCATATAATCATCCACCCATTCACATCATCTATCCATCTACCCATCTGTCTGTCCATTCATCCATCCATCTGCCCACCCATCCTCTATCCATCATCTCATCATCCACCCACCATTCATTCATCTAGCACATGAGGTTACTTGGGAGACAGTGACCTATCAATGGTCTCTCCTCCAGTGGGTGTGGCACCACCAAACAAGTCAGAGAGAATATAAGAAGGTGGATCATGAGGGAAAGAGAGAATCAGAAGAGGGTGCCAGCAAAAGGTTCTGGAAAAGTCTGGAAGAAAGGGAGGATCTTGCTGGTGGGACCTGGAGTGAAAGCTCCAGGCTTAGGGATTGAGACTCCTCAGGCCCCTGTGTCCAGGCCAACATTAAAAAGAATCACAAACAAATATGTAGTGCAACTCAACAGGAAGTTATTATGAGTCCAGGATCCTGGAAGTCCAGAATTTGGGGTGTGATCTGGGCTTCCTCAGTCCTCACCTGGCTGGACATAGGCCCTCCATAGCACCAACCCCTCCCCTCCTTATACCTTGGTTGTTGAAGAACTCATTGTTATAGGTGGTTCTCACTTTGGGGTCCGGACCCCCTCTCCCCAGTCCCACCTGACTCATGGACCTCACTCTGAGTTATGTTTCATGCCCAGGTACCCAGGGCTATGGCTAGCAAGCAAAAGGCTGGTGCAAGTGCACTGGGCAGTGCATATGGGCCACACTCTAGAAGGGCTTAAAAGCTGCCCCCTTCAGTTGATCTGGAGCCCTATAAATGCAGAGATTGAGACCACAATGGGTGATACCCATCCTTAAGGAGCCAAACCCGCTCCTCCTTCATCCAATGGGTTACTATCCCTGCAACCCTGGGGCTGCTCTGACCATGCACCACAGACTCTCATGGTCCCTGCTGCAGCCTCCTGCCTGCCTGTCCTGCTGCAGGATCCTCAGGCCCAGCCAGCCCTGTGCAGACTCCGCAGGCCCCGGGGACAGTACCTCCTGGCTTCGGCTCCGTCTGCTTCCTTGGCTGCTGTCCGTCCTGCAGCCTCAGACTTGTCCTCCTCTCTGACCTTCACTGCTATCATTGTTGTCATCGTTGAGTACTTCTTTCTGGCTCCTAACAAGACTGACTTCCGGGCTCCACCCCAATATCCTTACTGTAGCCCATCTGCCCTGGATCCCTCAGGTCTGGGGCAAAGGACGCAGCCAGCTTTGGGGGATAGCATTGTTCTAGCCCCTGGAATGTCTTCCCTGAGGGGCTGCAGGAAACCCACCTGTGAGCACCTTCGTGAACTGCAGC
This sequence comes from Suncus etruscus, assembly GCF_024139225.1. Classification (NCBI taxonomy): domain Eukaryota; kingdom Metazoa; phylum Chordata; class Mammalia; order Eulipotyphla; family Soricidae; genus Suncus; species Suncus etruscus. The sequence continues at coordinate 18,965,928 of NC_064852.1, read as the reverse complement.
CCAAGTGATGGGCTGGTTGGTCCCTCTCAGGAACTGGAAAACTGCCCAGGGCCAGTCTGGGACCCCAGGTTGGGGAAGCTGAGCAGAGTGCTGGGGCCAAGCTGTGGAAATGGTGCTGATGCTGAGGGATCCCTTCACTTGAAAGGTGGGGTCACTTCGGGATAGTGGCACCAGGTCCTTGTTCCTGCTCCAACCCCAGTCCTGGGCCAGAGGCCTCAGTGCACATGATGCTTAGTTAGGTCTGGGTTCTTGTCCTGGGGATCCCTAAGCACTATGTGGGACACCCCAGCTGTAACCCCACCTGTGGGTACATGCAGACTCATCCAAGATGAAGCCCCTGAGCAGAACCTGGGGCAGCCCAACAACCCTCAGCTGGAGAGGTGGGGGGACCCCCATATATCTGGGAGAAGTTGGGGAACCCCATGTAGCTGGGAGAGACAAGGGACACAGTGTAGCTGGAAGAGATGGGGTACTCATCATAGCAATGGGGGGCTCAGAGCTATCTGACTGCAGATATAGGTTTCATCGTGTAATGGTTAGCACTCTGGACTCTGTAGCTGTGATAGGCTTTGGGGAGAAATGTGGGTGGGAGCAACAGGCAACTTTTGGGGTACAGTCCTGGAGAAGCCTCTGGATGGAGGACATATGAGGTATGGTATGGGGAGGAAGATAAATGGGGCTCTCTAAATGGACCCCGTATCCCCTGCTAGAGGCTCAGGTCCCCTGGTTCAAGATCAGGAAGACATATATACCCATATCTAGGGTCCCCTCCCTTTTCTCCTGAATCACCAGGATGCCACATCACCCTGGCACGTGCCTGGCTCTTGGGGTGTTCCCTGCACTGATCAACTGATGCCTCCAGTGGGACTTAGGAGGGCAGACTGGGACCAGGACACTAGCTAGAGGGGCCCCGTCCTGCCCTGGAGGTCTCTTGGCTCCAGACTCCCATTTTAGTCCGAGGACTTTGGCAGCTTAGACCTGGCAAGTCCTCAGAACTGAGTCCCCAAGTCCCCCATAAGTGGCTGAAGGGGCGGTAGATCTTGCCTCTAGGGGAGTTGCCATCCTGGCACTGGGCAGGGACCTGGTCTCCTATTCTTTCCTCACCAGCTGGGCTGTCTGCGGGACACTGGCAGGCACTCCCAGCTGCGACAGCGGAGACCTCGGTGGAGCTGGCAGAGCTGGCACAGAGCCCCTGGCTGCTGCCCAGACCAACCTCCCCACTGCTTAGTGCCATCCGGCCAGCATGCGGGAGCCATGGACACACTGTCCTTGGCCTGGACTGGGGGTCCCCAGGGCTGGTTAAAGTTCCTAAGAGGCTCCCCCAGCCCTTAGAGCATTGTCAGGCATAGGCTGGTAGCAGCTTCCAGTCTTCCCGATGGCAGTGCAGTGGGCACAGAAGCACCACCTCCCCCAGCTCTGAGTCCCCAATGCCAAGGGAAGTCTCTGTCCCCCAGCGTGGCCAGGTACTAAGTGCATAGAAAAGTGGTTGGTTCCAGTGATCTGATCCACAGCTCAGCATCTTCCAAAGCGGGCCTACTGGACTTCCCAAGATCCTGCCCTGAGATCCTGCCCAGGGGCCCCCAGAGACAGGCAGGTGAGACCTAGGTAAGGGATGAGGAGGGCCCCTCAGGTCATCCTGCCCTGGGGTCAGAGGTCACCCTCTCAAGGTCAGGCCCAATTTGCTTCGGAGCCCTAAGCCTGGGATTTAAGAGCTTCAGCTTCTAATGAAAGTGCCGCCGCTTACTTTAGAGATTCTGTCGGCTGACATTGATCCCTTTTGAACCACGACTGTGCCCCAAGAGCTGAGAGCAGCGAGGGAGGAAGGGGTGGGCAGGAGCAGGAGCGGGAAGAGAAAGCCCTACTCAGCCTTGAAGTGGGGGGACCAGCCCTGTCCTGAGGGGCTCCTGGCCAGTGAGCACCATGAAGAAGCTGGAAGTGGAGCCGGGGTGGGGCATCTCCATGGAAACTGCACCCCTAGACCTCTTCTGGTTGTCGTAGTGGGCCCAAGTTTGGCACAGGGCAGCCCAGGCTCCCAGGGGTAAAGCTTCTGGTGTACCTCAGGCCCTACCCCAAGCCCTACCAAGCCCCTATTTCCTCTCTGGTCTGTGGGGGGGATGCACAGAAATGGGGGAACACAGATCTCTCGGGGGGGGGGGGGGCATCTCTATCTGACAGTGGCGTACCTTGTCCACAAAGGGATTGACTGAAGCTGGACCTAGTGTAACTGCCATGGCCGGCCCTGTTCCACTGTCCTGGGAACCAGGGCAGGACTTAGCGGGGTTAAGCCTGTCTTCATCTCCTGCCTCAGTGAGTCCCAATTCCCTGGACCAGGCTCCTTGTGGTGGTTCCAACCCCAAAGACTTTCAGCTGAGACCACAGAAATCTGATCTTCCCCTGTCGCAGACCTTCAGAGGTCTCCCAGCCCCACCCCCAAACCAGCCCCTGCCATAGGCTCCCCAGGCTTCTAAATCCCTGTTTTGTTTTTATGTTTGGGCCACACTCTGGCTCTGCACTCAGAAATCACTCCTGGCAGGCTCAGGGGACCATATGGGATGCTGGGGATCAAATTTGGTCAACTGTGTTCAGGGCAAACGCCCTACGCTGTGCTATCTCTCCAGCCCCACAAACTCCCATTTTTCCTGACTTCAGTAAATATAAACTGCTTTTGCCCACTGCCTAGGATTCATCCTCCACCCTCCTTTCTCACGGGTCCATCGGGGGACTCTGGAGTCACCTTCACTTCCTGCCTCCTCTCCAGGGTCTGCTGAAATAGGTTGAGCCCAGAGACTCTCCATGGAGTCTTTTGTCCAACAGCACCAGTGGTGGCTGGGCACCACTGGGGGGCCCCAACTCTGTGGCTGCCACCACACCAGGGCAGGGCAAGACAGGGTGGTGTCATGAGGGGCTCTCAGTCTCCCCGGAAGTGTCTGCAGTGCCAGGCTGGGGACTTAGCAGCCCTGATGTCCCTATGAGGTCCAGCCTTGCCCCCCAACACTGCTCACAGACCACATGTGGGTTGAGCAGGGATGCCCTCCAGCCTGCCTCTTAGCTCTCATCCTCTGGGTTATACATCCTCTGGACTGGGCCTGTCTCTGTCCTGGGCCTTGTTCAACAAGAGTCTGAATGAACAAAGCTGGCCAATTGGGGTGCCCCTTCCCAAGTGACCAGCATACACCATGACTCGGGGAGAGACCTCTGAGTAGTTGAGACCCCTGAGTAGCTGAGACCCTTGGCGTCGGTCCCAAGCCAGCTTCAGTCTCAAGGGTGGGAGGCATCTGCCCTTGTTTCCAGGTAAGGTTGGGTGGAAAAGCAGCGAGTCCATCTGTGGATGGGGCTGAGCTCAGAGCCTGTGTCCCCTCCCCAGCCCCCAGCACCCCTCAGGCCCAGCACACACAGCTTCCACTGATCAGAGTCCCAGTAGTCTGCTGCGGGGACAGATGATCGATGTTTAAAAACAACAAATGTTAATTTTTCAAAAGATGCTATAAATCAAAACCACGTTTCCCTCCGGCTCCTGTGACCGGCTCCCGGTCCACAGGTCCTAATCTTATGACATCATCTTCAAAATGTGTCTCTCTTAGAATGGACCTGGGCCTTAATCTCCCCCCCCCCCAAGACAGGTAACTTCAAGCTGCTTTTGCTGAAGAAATTAACATGATTAATATTTCACTCATAAAAAATTGGGGCCAGAGCCATAGCACAGCAGTAGGGAATTTGCCTTGCACACAGCCAACCCCGAACAGACCCAGGTTCGATCCTTGGCATCCCATATGGTCCCCCAAGCCTGCCAAAAGCGATTTCTGAGTGCAGAGTCAGGAATAACCCCTGAGCGCTGCTGGGTGTGGTAAGATAGGAAGGAAGGAAGGAAGGAAGGAAGGAAGGAAGGAAGGAAGGAAGGAAGGAAGGAAGGAAGGAAGGAAGGAAGGAAGGAAGGAAGGAAGGAAGGAAGGAAGGAAGGAAGGAAGGAAGGAAGGAAGGAAGGCAGGAAGGAAGGCAGGAAGGCAGGAAGGAAGGAAGGAAGGAAGGAAGGAAGAAGGAAGGAAGGAAGGAAGGAAGGAAGGAAGGAAGAAGAAGGAAGGAAGGAAGGAAGGAAGGAAAAAGAAGGAAGGAAGGAAGGAAAAAAGAAGGAAGGAAGGAAGAAGGAAGGAAGGAGAGAGGAAAGAGAAGAAAGAAGAAAGAAAGAAAGAAAGAAAGAAAGAAGAAAGAAAGAAAGAAAGAAAGAAAGAAAGAAAGAAGAAAGAAAGAAAGAGAAAGAAAGAAAGAAAGAAAGAAAGAAAGAAAGAAAAGAAAGAAAGAAAGAAAGAAAGAAAGAAAGAAAGAAAGAAAGAAAGAAAGAAAAAGAGAAAGAAAGAAGAAAAAAAGAAGAAAGAAAGAAAGAAAGATTGGAATCTGAGCTCTGATTCCAGAGGCCCCCACTGGCAGGACCTTCCCCTGTCCCTTCTAAGTCCTGTGTTGCATGTGTGTTGGGGGTCCAGGCCTGGGAATGAACTCCACCCAGCCAAGCTCACAGCCACTTGCTCAGTAAGGTCCGGGGCTGCAGGTCACTTTGGGAGTGACCCCTACGAGGGGGTGAGCCAGGAGGGTGCTCAGGGTGTCCTCATTGGGGGCTCCAGCCTCCTCCCCAGCCCATCCTTCCATCATGCAGAGCTTCCAGTGGTTGGTAATACTCCCAGGTAGGGAACCACCCAAGAGCTAGGCTGGGCCCCGTGACCCTGAGGGGTATGAGCGGCCATTTGAGACCCTTCATCAAGTTTAACACAAGCCTGGAGGATTTTTTACTGCTAAATTATTATCTGTTTTCTTCTCTAAAGTGAAAAGGGACATTTTAAAACACAACCACAAGTCTGGAGCAATAGCACAGTGGGGAAGGCATTTGCTGTACACACAACTGAACCTGGTTCAATCCCTGGCATCCAGAGGGTCTTCAAGTATTGCCAGAAGTGATTCCTGAGCACAGGGCCAGGAGTAACCCCTGATGGCTACCAGGTATGACCCAAAAATAAAATAAAAACACAACTGTCAGGGCCTGAGAGATAGCATGGAGGTAGGGCATTTGCCTTGCATGCAGAAGGTCGATGGTTTGAATCCCGGCATCCCATATGGTCCCCCGAGCCTGCCAGGAGTGATTTCTGAGCTTAGAGCCAGGAATAACCCCTGAGTGCTGCAGGGTGGGACCCAAAAAAAACCAAAAACCCACAACTGTCTGGGCCAGAGACATAAAACAGGAGACAGAGCTTTGCATATGGCCTATCCTAAAGGGGGAGATTGGGGGGGGGGGGAGGAAATATGGTCCCCCCCCCCTAAGTTATGCCAATATGATCGCTGAGATTAGAGTCCAGCTCAAGTCCTGAGCACCACAGGCTGTGGTTCAAGATCCAAAACAAAAGAAGCAAACAAATAAACAAACAAAACAAATCCAACCAAATGCCCCACTGAGCCTTCTGGAGAGACTTACCCACTTTCTCTGTCTTTGGGGGTGAGGTGGGTGTTTGGCTGCACACATTGGTGCTCAGGGGTTGCTCCCAGCTTTGAGCCCCACTGGGGTTGTTCAGCTACTCAAGGGACCCTGACTCCAATCCCAATTCCATGCCAATACTTAGACCCTGGTGCACGGCAGCCCACAAGAACCTCTTTCTCATGCTCCTGTAAATGACTCATAAGGGCTGGAGCGATAGCACAGTGGGAAGGGCGTTTGCTTTGCACATGGCCAGCCTGGGTTTTATCCCCAGCACTCCATATGGTCTCCTGAGCCTGCCAGGAGTAACCCCTGAGTGCAGAGCCAGGAGTAACTCCTAAACACAGCCAGGTGTAGCCCCAAAACAAACAAACAAACAAAAAAAGACTCAGAGGTGGAATTTAGGAAATCAAAATGGATTTGACTCTGCCGAAGAGCAGGCTGGAGGTGAGGACAGAGCGAGGACAAAATTCTGGTGTCCAAACATTCTCCTACTCTCCAGGGACGACCCCTCCCGATGCTCCCTAAGCTGAGTGACAGCCCCACTTTCTCACTTCCTGTCTCTGGCAAGTGCCTCTGGGCAGTTTAGTTGCTGAGTCCTTGGGGAAAATGGTTGGGAATCTGCACAAGAAGGCCTCATAGAGAGTCACAAGGGGGCCCTAAAGGGACCCCCGAAGGGTGAGGTCAGGTCAGGTTGCAACAAGCGAACTCAGGTAGAAAACTCAGCAAGCAAAGGGTGGACCAGAAAGACCAAGATTCAAAATTATTAAAATTATTTTGTCCTGAGGGGCAGCTGTCTGAAACCTAAGTATAGGGAATTTTTGTTTGTTTGTTTGTTTTTGAGCCATACCTGGTGGTTCTCAGGGCTTACTTCTGACTCTACGCTCAGAAATTACTCATGGCAGACTTGGGGGACCCTTTGGGATGACAGTGATCAAACTGGGGTTGGGCTTGTGGAAGGTAAATTGCCCTCCTTGCTATGCTATCTCTCTGGCCCTAATTAAGGGAATTTTAAGATTAAAAAAATAAAAATAAAAAAATAACCTGCACCCAATAGAGAAAAGGTAAATTGAACTTAGCAGCTAAAAATATAAATAGGTTCAGGAAAGTTCTCATCAAATATTTATTCAAGACCAGGAGGGGCCCAGGAATCTTCTAGTCTAATGGTTTTAAACATTTTTTGGTTAATTTTAGCATTAGATCTCTTTCTTTTTTGTTGTTGTTTTTTAAGCATAAAATGACCAATTGTATATAAGAACAGCCCTGGAAAGAATGGGGCTCTGACCATAGAGTCCCACCCTATGGGACTCTAACATTATGGGTCCCCTACATTATGGGACACCTACCCTATGGGACTCCCATGCTATAGGACTTCCACCCTCTGGAATCTCCACCCTATGGGAACCCCACCCGATGGGACCCCCCATTCATGTCCCCTCTTGCCCAGAATCTTCAGGGTACCCCAGGCCAATGGCAGGAAGGCACCAGCTTTCTCTCCTCCATCTCATGCCACAGGGAAGAAGTGGGGTGAGGGCACCCCATCAAAGTCCCTCTTCAAAGGCTTCCCAAATCACAGTTTTCACACAGAGAACCCTACAAAGGAACTTGGGGTCTCCCAGAATCTTCCCGCCCAGGAGATCTGAAGTCCCACTCTGGAGCTTGGGGTCAGGGAACATCCTACTGCCGCCCCACCACCACCCATCCCCATGTACAGGCAGCTAAGCTTAGGTCTCTATTGGGGGGGGGGGAAGCAGTGGTGGGGAGCAGAGTTCCAGTGTGTCCCCCTCTCTGCCCTGCAGGAGAAGCTGTACCAGACCCCATAGATCACAGTTAGTGCTATGATATGAAGATGAAAAGTCCTCGTGGGCACCTTTCTCTGACCACAAGCAGGCAAGAGCAAGAAACCAACCACAGAAAGAATCTGGAAAGATCTCAAACAGGTAAAGACAGCAGCACAACCTGACCCTGAACAGTCTGGGGCCCATGCAGGAGTTAGTGAAGAAATAAAGAGACAAGCCTCAGACCCGAGGGACTCTGAAAAAGCCATCTTCAGAGGAAAGGGTATAGTGAGGCAGGCTCAGATCAATAAATAAAAAAGCCCCTCCCCCCAAAAAAACTAACTGAGCTTCTATCAGAAGTAATGAGGAGAGGAAGAACAAACAAAACTGAAAGAAGAAAACAGCCCATCAAATTTAGACAGAAGAGGGACCCGGAGAAATAGCACAGCGGTATTTGCCTTGCAAACAGCCGATCCAGGACCTAAGGTGGTTGGTTCAAGTCCCGGTGTCCCATGTGGTCCCCCGTGTCTGCCAGGAGCTATTTCTGAGCAGACAGCCAGGAGTAACCCCTGAGCACTGCCGGGTGTGGCCCAAAAGCCAAAAAAATAAATAAATAAAATTTAGACAGAAGGGGCCCCAGAGCAATAGCACACCTGGGAGGGCACTTGCCTTGCAGGTGACTTGGTCCAAAAACAAAACAAAACAAGAGGCCAGAGTGATAACACAGAGAGGAGGGCATTTGTCTTGCAAGTGGCCATCCCATGTTTGATTTCTGGCGTCCCATAGGGTCCCCTAGCACCACTAGGGGTAATTTCTGAATGCAAAGCCAGGAGTAGCCCCTGAGCCTCAACAGGTAGGGCCCAAAAATCAAAATAGAAATTAGAGGATAAAACCAAAAAGATAGGACAGCAGGGAGGGTGCTTGCCTTGCATATGGCCAAACCAGCTTTGATTTTTGGCATTAAAGGAGCCAGAAGTAACCCCTTTTTGGTCATGCATTGGGTGTGACCCAAAAAACATTAGAGCAGAAATAAATGAAATGGAACTCAATAAGAAAAACAAGAGAGGGGCCGGAGAGATAGCATGGAGGTAAGGCGTTTGCCTCTCATGCAATAGGTCATCGGTTCGAATCCCGGCGTCCCATATGGTCCCCCGTGCTCGCCAGGAGCGACTTCTGAGCATGGAGCCAGGAGTAACTCCTGAGCACTGCCGGGTGAGACCCAAAAACCAAAAAAAAAAAAAAAAAAAAAAAAAAAAAACAAGAGAGTTAGGTGGCAGAAATAAATGAAATGGAACTCAATGAGAGAAACCAGAAAGTTAGGTAGCCTTGCAGTGCTGGTTTCGTCCCGATCCCTCTCAAAACCACTTGGTCACCTGAGCATCATCAGAGTGACCCTTGAGCACAGAGCCAGGCTGAGTCTCCAGATATGACCAGCTGTGCCCCCCACCACCAAAGAACAAGAAATGAAAGAGGTGATGTTGCAGGAATACAGAAACTCACAGACTGCTGCAGACATCTCTGTGCAAACAAATTTGACAACTTCTAAGAAATGGATAAACTTTTATTTATTTATTTTGCAAGGGATGGGGTTGGGCCACACCCAAAGATGCTCAGGGGTTATTCCTGGTGGTGCTGGGGGATCATATAGGATGACAGGAATAGAACCTGGGTCGGCTGCATGCAAGGCAAACACCCTCTCCGTTGTACTATCACTCTGGCCCCATTGAATGAACTTTTAGGCTCTCTTTAACTTTCCAAGGCTGAGCCAGGAAGAAATAGCTTGAACAGATCAGACATATGTACGTCAAAACCCCAAACCAGTAACACTCCCTGAGAGCAGATGGTCTCAGCAGTGTATGGGGGAAGATTTGGGGGTGACACATTCACACCAGCAGCCCCAGAATTATTGCGAGAGTCTCAGCTCCGGCAGCAAGGAGGCGGAAGCCAGCAGGGGTGACTGGAGCCCACTAGACCCAAAGGGTTTTTTTTTGGCTGTGAATGTGACCCCACCAAAGTGGAGAGGGCTCCCAATACTGCAAGGGTGGCCTGAGCAGCATCATAATCTCAGGGCTCAGCAGTGGCTCCTGGGCTAAGCACTGAATTTTCATGGCCCAGGTGGCATCATCCTCAGAGGCGTCCCCACCACTGCCTTGAGCACCCCAGTCTTGGGTGTGAGAGCTCCTCCCACAGTTGCACAATATTTACCAGATTAGAGCTGCATCCAGAGGCCCCAGAATGATTGTGATATTATTTTTGCCAATGTACAGAGGGGGAAACTGAGGCACAGAGGGCTGAATGGTTTAGAACAGTGGTCGGCAACCTTTTTTTTTCAACTGAACCAAATCTCGCCAAAACCACGATTGAAATTTATTTTGAGAGCCACACAGGGTGCGCACTGACAGAGGCTAGGCACAGAGTCCTGACTCCTGGAGCTGCTGCCCAGCACACAGAAGAGCCAAATTAAAAGCGTAAAGAGCCGCATGTGGCTCGAGAGCCGCAGGTTGCCGACCACTGGTTTAGAGGAAATTCAGGAGCCAGGGATGAGTGGGAAGAAAAGTGGGAGCTACAGCGGCCAGTAGGGTGAATTTGAATCAAAACCTACCAAAGCAGCACCGTTAGGCCAGAGGGAAACCAAGGGAAATTGAAAATCTACCTCGGTCCAGGACAGCAGGGCAGCGCCTTCATGGGCCTCTGCCGCTCCCTAGCGGTGGATGGTGGACACGGCCCAACAACAAATGACCAGAAGGGCCTGGCCTGGCCCTCCCTCATCACTTCCCTCTTCTTTCCCCTCATCCCTCCCCTTAATCTCACTCTGAGTACTCCCTCCCCCCATTTCTCTGTCTAGCACCCCCAGCTCACCTCCCTGCCCATGACCAGAGCAGCAAGGCCAGGACTGAGGCTGAAAGCTCTCAGGTTGCAGGAGCATCTCTGAGAAGCCCCACATACTGGCTTTTGGGGTTTGTTCCTTTTCGGGTTTTGTTTTAGACCACACCCAGGGCTACTCAGGGCTGACTCCTTGCTCTGCACTCAGGAATCACTCCTGGCAGGCTCAGGGGTCCTTATAGGGTGCTGGGGATAGAACCCAGGTTGGCCAAATGACAAGCAACTGCCCTCCCTGCCCTCCCCACTGTCCTGTCTCTTGGGCCTCAGCTCAGCCTGGTTTGCTCTGGCTTTTCCCACTGTCTGCATTGCCCAGTCGCCTGCGCCTCCTTCAGAATTTTCCAAGATTGGGGCTGGAGTGATAGCTCAGTGGTAGGGAGTTTACCTTCACTCAGCCTCCCCAGGACCGACTCTAGTTCAATCCCCGACATTCCATATGGTTCTCTGAGTAATCCCTGAGTGCCACGGGGTGTGGTCCAAACACACACACACACACACACACACAAACACACACACACACCCTTCCCAAGGTGCATGGACACCTTTGGTCCCTATCTTTCTGCTTACTTGTTTTGTTTTGTTTTGTTTTGGGGCCACAACCAGTGATGCTCAGGAATTACTCCTGGCTTTGTGCTCAGAAATTGCTCCTTGCAATGGCATGGGAGACAATATGGGATGCTGGGATTTGAACCAACATCGGTCTTGGGTCAGCCGCTTGCAAGGTAAATGCCCTACCACTGTGCTATCTCTCGGGCCCATGCTTACTTGAATTTTTACATAGTTTTCCCTACAAGGAGAAAGTTGAAGCTTTTGTAATGTGAAGAACAGAAAGAAGCAAAAAGAGCTATTTTAATTAATGGGGGGAAAGCAATGAGTGCAGATCCTGGTTTGGGGACCTGTCCAAAGACACAGCTGAATCTGGAAGCACTGAGGCTGGAAAAGGAAGGCAAGCCGGGAAAATGAGGGACAAGCTGGGAAATTGTGGGGGACAAGCCAAGAAAGGTGGGGGAGCCAGAAAAGGGTGGGTGAGTCAGAAAAGAGAGGGGAACAAGCTGGAAAAGGGGGCAAGCCTGTGTGCTCCAAGATGCCTCTGCCTCTCTGTCTGGGAAGTCACAGACTTTTCCCCAGTGCCAAAGCAAACACAGCTGTGTCTGCAGGTGCCCATTCCAGACTGGCACACGCCTAGTTGAGGGGTGCCTCTTTGGGCACTCTGATCTACTTTAGAAGTTCGGACAGGGTTTTGCAGCTTCTTGGGCAGGAGTTGTCCCCTCCAGCACTGACCATGGGCGCCCATTCAGGGCATAGGAGGAACCCAAACCTGGACTTCTCCCCTCTGGGAAGCAGGAGAGCTCAGTAGGTTTGTCAAAGCAGAAATGGTAAGAAGAGATGAGTTTACAGAAGGTTCCTGGTACACAATGGAAGGACCCAGCCCTTCAGATCCAGGAGGGTTTGATTTGGTAGCATCTAAAAAGCCTTAAACTTGGGGCTAGAGCAATAGTACAGTGGGGAGGGCGTTTGCCTTGCACACAGCTGACCCAGGTTCGATTCCAGGCATCCCATATGGATCCTGAATCTGCCAGAACTGATTCTTGAGCACAAAGCCAGGAGTAACCCCTAAGCACTAACAGGTGTCCCCCTTACCCCCCAAAAAATATCAAAAAAAACCCTTAAATTTAGTGTGTACCCTTTGGGCAAGGCAAAGCTTCCTTCACTTGCTAGTCTCACCCCTGCCCAACGGTATCCCATGCTTTGGTATAACTTGTGTTTTTTCTTGATTCCAGCCATTGAACAGTGAGGAGAGAAGTGAGGGAAGCATCAGAAGATGGAGCTATCGTGGAGAGTGTCATTGTCCTGGTCTTTCCAGGGAAAACATGGCCCCATGTAGCCCCAGGTTCACACAGGCCATCTCCCTGTCCCCCTGGAACATCACTTCAGCTGAGAGAGACATTGGCATAGGCTCAGAGCCTAGGATAGAGCCCAGATCAAATGGGAGTTGATAAAAATGTAGGTGCTGAAAGGAGATCAAGTGAGATGCAGGATACCCCTTCAGCAACATTTTACAAACACAGAGGGGGAGAGAAAGAAGAAAGAGAGTGAGGGAGAATGAGGGAGGGAGAGAGAGAGAGAGAGAGAGAGAGAGAGAGAGAGAGAGAGAGAGATCTGCCTCAGAGGTAGGCAAGGGGGAGGGCAGGCGGGAAACTGAGAACATTGGTGGCAGGAAATATGCCCTGGTGAAGGGTGTTGGACATTGTCAGACTGAAACTCAACCATGAACAACTTTGCACTTGTGAAGATAAAATACCCAACTGTATTGGGGCCTGAGCGACAGCACAGTGGGTAGGGCGTTTGCCTTGCACATGGCCTACCCTACAGGTTCAATTCTCGGTATCCGATATGGTCTCCAGAGCCTGCCAGGAGCAATTTCTGAGTGCAATGAGTGTGCCCCCCCAAAAAACAAACAAACAAACAAACTTGAATTATGAATCTTGTAACCACGGTGTTTTTACTTTATTTTGTTTATTTTGGGCCATACCCGGTGATGCTCAGGGGTTACTCCTGACTATGTGCTCAGAAATCGCTCCTGGCGTGGGGGATCATATAGGATGCCAGGGATCGAACCACAGTCTGTCCTGGGTCAGCCGAGTGCAAGGTAAATGCCCTACTGCTGTGCCATTGCTCTGGCTCACAGTGTTTAAATAAACTAATTAATAAAAATAAATCAGGGCTCCCAGCAGAGTTGAGGGAGACAGCTCTGACCTCCAGTTATTAACAGTTTATGTAGGTTTTTGTTTGTTTGTTTGTTTGTTTATGGAGCTATACCAAGCAGCACTCAAGGGTTACCCTTGGCTCTGTGCTCAGGAATTACTCCTGCGGGCTCAGATGACCCTATGGGATGCCGAGGATCAAACCTGACTCAGCTGCATGTAAGGCAAATGTCCTCCCCAATGCGCTATTGCTCCGGCCCCTAGTTTATGTAGCTTTTGGCAATTTAGAGAAATACTGAGCAAGCAAACAAGCCAAATACAGTCTCATCTTTGCTGCTGTTAACAACTGCATTTTTTTTTCCCTTTCCTTCCTGGTTGTCTTGCCTGTGACCTTCACAGGTCACCCACATCCTGTCTTGGAGTACTTGCCCTACTTCGCCCCTCCAATGTGGGCAATGTGAGTTTTTTTCTTATTTCTCTCTTGTTCCTACATACCAGCTAACCCCCTTGTGTCTCCCCACCCCTTTGTCTGTGTATTAGCTCTGTGCAACGTGGCGGCTTTTTAAAGAATTGCTTGAGTTCCTTTCTGCTCACTGATCCCTATTGCATAACGTCATGATAGCAAGACGCACACGGGATGCTCGAGACAATGAGACTTGGGCAGCAGAAAATGACGACCAATGGCAACTAGCAAGCTAGAACTAGGCGCATGAAACTCGGCACAGCTCTGAGGCGCAGATACTAATAATAGTGGTTTCTCCCCAGGAGGAAGGAAACCTACTTTTCATTATCAAAAGTATTTACTTCTGTGGTTTTTGTTTTGTTTTGTTTTGATTTTAGGCCACATTTGGTGGTACTCAGGGATGACTCCTGACAATGCTCAAGAGAAGCCCTATGGCAGGGGTGGTGAACATGTGGCTCCCGGCCAAAATGAATGCGGCTCTTTGCCTCTTATCATTATTCTGTATACTGTGGCTCTTTGCCAAGTTTGGATTTTGTTCTGCTGCTTCTGAGGAGAGATCTCTGAGCGCGCAGTCCCGCCCCCAGGCTGCATCCTCCTGTCTCCCATCCCCCGGAAACAACTGCACGGGCCAGCGAGGGGGGGGAAGGATGGGACCCATGTGTCACATGTTGAGTCACATCTGGCCGTTAGTTCTGAGTGTGGAGGACGAAGCACACCCTCACCATCACTGCAGATTTTGACCCTCACTCAAAATGGCAAAATGCAATATGTGTTTAATAGATTATTGTTAAAATTATATGCTTTTGTTGAGAGTTTGTCTGTTTTGGCAGGTCACTGCGTGGTGTGGCTCTCTGACTCTCACAGTTTAAAATTTTGGCTCTTTGTGTCGAACTTGTTCACCACCTCTGCCCTATGTGATGACAGAGATCAAATTCATGTTGGCCACATGCACGGCAAGAACATTTCTCACAGTTCTATTGCTTTGGCCCTTTTTGTGATTTTTTTTTCTTTTTTTGGTTTTTGGGTCACAACCAGTGACGCTCAGGGGTTACTCCTGGTACTGCACTCAGAAATCGTTCCTGGCTTGGGGGATCATATGGGACAGCAGGGGAAAGAACCACAGTTCGTCCTAGGCTAGCACAGGCAAGGCAGGTAGGTGCATTACCACTTGTGCCACCGCTCCGGCCCCCTTTTGTGATTTATTTTAAGAAGATAATTTTGTTGAGTTTTCTTTTGATTTTGATTTTTTAGGGCCACATTCAACAAGATGGCTCTATGCACAGAAATTACTTCTGGGGGCCAGAGCTGTGGCGCAAACAGTAGGGCGCCTGCCTTGTACACGCTAACCTAGGACAACCATAGTCCCTTAAGAATTTCCAGGAGTGATTGCTGAGTGCAGAGCCATGAGTAAACCCTGAGCACTACCAGGTATGGCCCCAAATTAAATGGATGGGGAGGGGAGAGGTGGCATGGGTAACTAGGATGGGAGGGCAGCAAAGATGTTGAGGGGAGAAGCAGAGATGTGTGTATGTGAGACAGTCTTAGGAATCTTTGAGGTTTTTTTGTTGTTTTTTGTTTTTGGGTCACACCCGGCGGTGGCTCTCAGGGATTACTCCTGGCTCTGCGCTCAGAAGTCACTCCTGGCAGGCTTGGGGGGCCATATGGGATACCAGGATTCTAACCGGGGTTCGTCCTATATTGGCTGCGTGCAAGGCAAATGCCTTACTGCTGTGCTATTGCTCCAGCTCCATCTTAAGAATCTTTGGGCTTGGACCGAGCCAGAATGTGGAAGACATTCCTTCTCAAGACACTGCAGATTTTAGGGTGCCTGGCTATTGGATTAGGGTGCCAGCCTTGCTCTGGTGGAAGCCCCGATTGGGAATAGCTCTTGAGCGAAATGGGACAAAATGGCTCATTCTTGGGCTGGGGTGATAGCACAGCAGGGAGAACTTTTGCCTTGCATACAGCAGACCCATTTTCAATCCTTGGCATCCTATATTATACCTCGATCCTGACAGGAATGGTTTCTGAGCACAGAGCCAGGAGTAAGTCCTCATCACCACTAGGTGTGGCCTAAAAAAAATAAGTAAATGATTTGGTGAGAACAAGAACACCCAGCCAACTGAGGAAGCCAAGGGTGGGCTCAGGGTCTGGCCAAGACCTTGATTTGGTGAAGGCAGAGGAAGAGACCAGGAAGTGAACTTGGTACCCAAAGGCAGAGCAGTTAGTTTCTCCATGCTTTTGGTTTGTGGTTTTGAGGGGGCCACACCCAGCAACAGTCAGGGACTACTCCTAGTTCAGTGTTAGAGAACTAGATAGGACTCAGGAAACCATACGGTGCTGGGAGTCAAACCAGTGTGTGCAAAGCGTGAGCACAAGTCCTGTGTGCCAGCTCTCTGGCCCCACTGTTGAGACAGAAGAGATGGCGAGAGGGCCATTGTGAATAGGAGCAGGTGACATGGTCCTGGGGTGGTGGGGAGTAGAGAGCAGTAGAGGTATTGGGGAGCACAGCACTGAGAGAACCACAAATCTGGAGAGTGACTTGCAAAATTAGTAAGAACGTGTCAGAAAGCAGAAGGGTGCGCAAGACAGTTCATCTGGGTCAGGTGCATCTTAGTGGCATTACACACACCTGGATACAACGGTCCACTGCACATCTAATTCAAACTACAGCCAATGGGCACCTCGGCTGTCACAGCTGTGGCCCATTCTTAACCAAAAGGCCACTCTGTTCTGGAATGCCCCCTGCGTGGGAAGTGTCAGCAAAACGGGAAAATGTCAGTTCTGGACAGCAGGGGGCAGCATAGGCCGCCTGCCCAGCAAATCCCACCTGCTCACAGCCAAGTTCTCTCTCTGGGAGGCTGAGTGCTAAGGTTTCCCCCCCACCCCCACCCCCCAGACTTTCTATCTATCAGCCTCACGTGGTTAATGTAGAAAGAGAAGAGGGTGGAGGGGGCATAAGAGTGAGCTCTCTAGGGAGGGCATGGAGGTGGACATGACCAGCAACCACATCCTGAGCACAGTCACACCTGACACTCCCTTCCAGGGAGTGTCATCCATGCCAAAGTCCGTGTGTGTGTGTGTGTGTGTGTGTGTGTGTGTGTGTGTGTGTGTGTGTGTGTGTGTGTGGTCTGTGTGTGTCCAGATGGTTTCACAAGGACGAGATCTCAAGGAATCATGACTCTGCTCCCTTTTCCAAGTGAAGAAAGATGTCCTCTATGGGTCCACTATGTTTTCATTATTTTGCTTTGGTTTTTGAGTCATACCTGGCAGTGCTCAGCGGTTACTCCTGGCTCTGCACTCAGAAATTTCTCCTGGTAGGCTCAGGGGATCATATGGGATGCCAGGGATCAAACCCAGGCTGGCTGAGTGCAAGATAAATGCCCTCCCCTCTGTGCGGTGGCTCCAGCCTGACAGCATGCTACCTTTAAAAATTAGAAGAAGCAAGAGAAAGTTCAATGCACTGAGACAAGCTTAGCATGTGGGAGACGAGGGTTTAAGCCCAACACTGACAGGAGCAACCCCCACAAACACAAAGCCAGCAATAGGCCCTGAGCATCACTGGTTGCAGCTCAAAAAAACAAAACAAAAAGAACAACAACAAAAAAAAAAAAACAACTCAGGGGGCTGGAGTGGTGGCACAAGCCATAGGGCATTTGCCTAGCAAGTGCTAACCTAGGACAGACAGCAGTTTGATCCCTGGCATCCCATATGGTTCCCCAAGCCAGGAGTGATTTCTGAACGCATAGCCAGAAGTAACCCCTGAGCATACCAGGTGTGGCCCCCACCCAAAAAAAAGATTTGACTCTCAGGGGGCCCAGAGCAATAGCACAGTGGCAGGACATTTGCCTTGCATGCAGCCAACACAGGACAGACACCGATTCAAACCCCGGCATCTCATATGGTCCCCCGAGCTTGCAAGGAGCGATTTCTGAGCTCGGAGCCAAGAGTAACCCCTGAGGGCTGTGAGGTGTGACCCAAAATTTAAAAAAATAAGATTTGACTCTCAGGCCCAGAGAGATAGCACAGCGGCGTTTGCCTTGCAAGCAGCCGATCCAGGACCTAAGGTGGTTGGTTCAAATCCCGGTGTCCCATATGGTCCCCCGTGCCTGCCAGGAGCTATTTCTGAGCAGACAGCCAGGAGTAACCCCTGAGCACCGCCGGGTGTGGCCAAAAAAAAAAAAAAAAAAAAAAAAAAAGATTTGACTCTCAGCAGTGATGATTCCCTGAGCACTAGAGCACTGAGAAACCCGCCCCCCAAAACCAAACACAATGGAGCAAATGGCATTTGGAATTCTTTTCTTTTTATTAATTACTTTACTTAAACACCATGGTTACAAAGTAGTTCATAATATGGTATGGCTATTTTTTTCCACAGATACAAAGTTGTTCATGACTGAGTTTCAGTCATACAATGTACAACACCCTTCACCGGGGCACATTTTCCATCACCAATGTCCCCAGTTTCCCTCCCATCCTCGCCCCTGACTACCTATAGGGGCACTTTCCTTTTCTCTCTTTTACTTCCTTCACCCTCCCCCCCATTAGACAATGTAGTATTCAATATTATTACTGAAAGGGTTATCATGTCTATCACTTCGTCTTCTTTCAGCTCCGAGTTCTTGTCCAGAGTGGTCATTTCTTTTTTTTTTTTTTCGTGCCACACCCGTTTGATGCTCAGGGGTTACTCCTGGCTAAGAGCTCAGAAATTGCCCCTGGCTTGGGGGGACCATATGGGACGCCGGGGGATCCAACCTCGGTCCTTCCTTGGCTAGCGCTTGCAAGGCAGACACCTTACCTCTAGCGCCACCTCACCAGCCCCCAGGGTGGTCATTTCTTTTTTTTTTTTTTTTTGGTTTTTGGGCCACACCCAGTAACGCTCAGGGACTACTCCTGGCTATGCGCTCAGAGGTTGCTCCTGGCTTGGGGGACCATATGGGACACCGGGGATCGAACCGCGGTCCGTCCAAGGTCAGCGCAGGCAAGGCAGGCACCTTACCTGTAGCGCCACCGCCCAGCCCCAGAATGGTCATTTCTAAGGCACTTAGAATTCTAAACATTCACTAGGGGGAAGAAAAGAGGCATGTGTTATTGTGTACATGCATGTATTCCTTTGGGCCTGTACGCATGTATGTGTGTGTGCATGTATTATGTATGTGTGCAAGTTTGTAGTTGTGTGCATGTGAGTAACCACCACTCTGTTTCTTGCACAATATCCTCCTTAAAAAAGCCATGTGATGTCCCAGAGAGATAGCACAAGCGGCGTTTGCCTTGCAAGCAGCCGATCCAGGACCAAAGGTGGTTGGTTCTAATCCCGGTGTCCCATATGGTCCCCCGTGCCTGCCAGGAGCTATTTCTGAGAAGACAGCCAGGAGTAACCCCTGAGCACCACCGGGTGTGGCCAAAAAAAAAAAAAAAAAAGCCACGTGAACTTGACTGAGTCATTGGAGGAAACACCAGACCCAGGTCTGCAGGCTTTAAACTCGCCATGTGTGGGTCCTCCAGGCTGTGGTCATGTTCCATGACATTAATAAAAAGCCACTTTCATGGGCGGGAGTGGTGGCGCAAGCGGTAATGTGTCTGCTTTGCCCGAGCTAGCCTACGATGGACAGCAGTTCAATCCCCCGGCAATCCCATATGGTCCCCCAAAGCCAGGAGCGATTTCTGAGCACATAGCCAAGAGTAACCCCTGAGCGTCATGGTGTGACCCAAAAACCAAAAAAAAAAAAAAAAGTCACTTTCAGATCAGCTTTGCATTTATTTGTTTATTTATGAGGAGGAAGCGGGCCAAATTTGTAAGTGCTCTGGCACTTACTCCTGTCTCTGTGCTCAGAGGTCATTCCTGGCGGGCTTGAGGAACAATATGGGATTCCAGTTCCAGATTGAAATCGAGTCTGCCATGTGCAAAACAAATGCCTTCCCCTCTGTGCTATCACGCCAGCCCCTCAGATCAGCTTTTACTCAAGGGACGAGAGAAGCCTTGAACTTTACTCAGGCACCGAGGGAATTATACCTGTGTCTGCTTTTCAGAGGATGTCTGTGAGCACAGCCCTTCTTTTTCCGCACTTGGATGCCAGATGAACACTCAGCCATTGGGGTCTGGGGCAGGAGAGAATGTGGCTACCCCAGTGCTCAGGGATGAACTAGGGCAAGATGGGCAGGAAAACAAGGTACCACTTACAACCCTTCCATCTCCCACATGTGTGGGATCCACCCCCCCCTCGATTCAGTTGTCACTGCAAGTCCTGCCTCTTCTCCCACTCAGGTGACCACCAAGGAGTGACCCACACTGCCTCTCCCCAGGTCGAGCTTTTCCTTTTCTCAGAGAATTCCAGTGGTTTGGTCACTGACTGGAGTCTGCAAGACCCTGGGGGTGGTTCTGGCACCCATTTATTTCTTTCAATTTGAGGGTTTATTTTTCCCAGCCTCACCCAGAGTGCTCGGGGCCGGGCGGTGGCGCTGGAGGTAAGGTGCCTGCCTTGCCTGCGCTAACCTAGGACGGACCGCGGTTCGATCCCCCGGCGTCCCATATGGTCCCCCAAGAAGCCAGGAGCAACTTCTGAGCGCATAGCCAGGAGTAACCCCTGAGCGTCACAGGGTGTGGCCCAAAAACAAAAAACAAAAAACAAAAAAAAAAAACAAAAAAAAAAAAACAGAGTGCTCAGGGCTTGTGCTCAGGGATACTGCTAGAAGGACTCAGGGACTGTAATATGGTGCCAGGGATTGAACCTGGGTTGGTTGTATGCAAGGCAAGTGCCTGACTCCCTCTACATCTCCCTGGCCATGGGGCTCTTTTGGAAAGGCCCCACCTCAAATTGGCCCTGCCCCCAAGGAGCCTTCCTTGGACCCTAGAGTACCCAATAGGACATTTGAGTGGGTCCAGGAAGCTGGGACAACTTGGCACCCAGATTATATGTGATGCTGGAGATAGAACCTCGGTCAACCACATGCAAGGGAAGTGCCTTTCCCGCTGTGCTGTCACTTGGACCCCCGGCATGCACACATTCCCCAATTGCATGCTTGACTTCTGAGCCATTCCATCTGAGCCTCCCCAATGCCTCCCCGTGAGGTTCAGAGTCACCCCTTTAGGAAACACAGTGTACCACAGCAGTTTTTTTGTTTTTGTTTTTGTTTTTTTTTTTTAGTTTTCAGTTTTTGGGCCACAGCTGGCGTTGCTCAGGGGTTACTCCTGGCTGTCTGCTCAGAAATAGCTCCTGGCAGGCACGGGGGACCATATGGGACACCGGGATTTGAACCAACCACCTTTGGTCCTGGATTGGCTGCTTGCAAGGCAAACACCGCTGTGCTATCTCTCCGGGCCCCAGCAGTTGTTTTTTTGTCTTGTCTTGTTTTGTTTTCTGTTTTCTGTTTTAGTTTTGGTTTTAGTTTTTGGGTCACACCAGCAACACTCAGGGGCTACTCCTGGCTCTACGCTCAGAAATCGCCCCCGGCAGGCTCAGGGGACCATGGATTAGAACCACCATCCTTCTGCATGCAAGGCAAACACCTTACCGCTGTGCTATCTCTTCTGCCCCAACCACAGCAGTTTTTATTTTCTGTGTCTTAGGGTGTTTTGATATCTTAAAAGCATTGCTACCCACTGGCCAAAGCAATAGTGTAGAAGATGCTTGCCAGATTCCATTTCCGGCATCCAATATGGGCCCCTGAACTCAGCCACGAGTGGTTCCTGAGTGCAGAGGCAGAAGTAAGCTCTGAGCACTTCCGGATGTGGCCCCAAATAAAAAACAAAGGAGGTTCATGTGTTACCTGAGTGTCACCTGCATCCTCCCCAATGAAATTTGAACTTTTTCTTTGTTTTGCTGTTGTTGTTGTTGGTGGTGGTGGTGGTAATGGTGGTGGTGGTGGTGGTGGTGATGGTGGTGGTTTTTGGATCACACCCAGGGGCACACAGGGGTTACTCCTGGCTCCACACTTAGAAATCACTCCTGGCAGGCTAAGGGGACCATATAGGATGCCAGGATCCAACTCAAGTTTGTTCCGGGTCAGCTGCGTGCAAGGCAAATGCCCTATTGCTCTGCTATCACTCTGGCAGGAGATGTGAACATTTCAACTTTCCTCCTTTCATGCTGGTCTGTGAACCGGGACTCTCTCTGCCTTTAGAGAAACCCAAGCTCTCTTGAATGTGTTACTCTCTTCTTTTCATTCTCCTTCCTTTGAATTCCTAAATAAAATATGCTTAACTTTACAAACAAGAAAACAATCTCTCTGGCCGGTGTGAGCTGCCTTCCTAGGGCTGGTGGCTGCTAGAGTGGGAAAGGAAAGGAAGTTAGTCAAAGTCATCAGCTTGGAGCAGAGTCCCCAGCATGTAGGAGAACCCCAATACCTGCTTCACTGATCACATTCCTGCCAGTCCTTTCTTGCTCAGGATATTCACCCTAGCTGCCAACCAGACACCATCCCAGCATTGGAGCCCAGGGCCCGCAGGAAGCACAAAAATTCAGGCCATCCTAAAGGTCTACTACTTGCCCCAAGAAGCCTAAATCAGGGCCAAAATAATAGCACAGTGTGGAGGGCATTTGCCTTGCATGCAGCTGACCCAGGTTCAATCCAGCATCCCATAGAGTCCCTAAGCCTGCCAGGCATAATCTCTGAGTGCAGAGCCAGAAGTAATTCCTGAGCACTGCAGGAAGTGACTAAATTTGTATTTGTTTTTGTTTTGGGGCCACACCTAATGGCACTCAGGGGTTACTCCTATCTCTGTCTGCGCTTAGGGATCACTCAAGACCCAATGAGATGCCAGATATTGAACCTGGATTGACTGAATGAAAAGGCATATGCTCTCCCTGCTATGCCATTACTTTGGCCCTGTGGTTAATTTTTTGTTTTGTTTTGTTTTTGTTTTGTTTTGGGGTCACACCTGGCAGTGCTTAGGGGTTATTCCTGGCTCTATGCTCAGAAATTGCTCTGGCAGGCTCGGGGAACCATATGAGATGCCGGGATTTGAACCACCGTCCTTCTGTATGCAAGGCAAACACCTTACCTCCATGCTATCTCTCCGGCCCCGGTTAATTTTTTTTTTAAATTAAGAGAAGTATGGATTTCATCCCTGGCTGCCCCGTGAGGCTTGGTGGGCCCCTCCTTTTGGGGTGTCAGGACTGATAACTTCTTTCCATAGTGTCATTCAGTCACTTTCATCATGAAACTCACAGAACTCAGTGAGACGCTTCTGTTTGCAGGGGGAAAAGAGGAACTTTTGGGCTCTCAGCTGTCTCTGGAGTCCAGAAGTTGAGCAACTGTTCCTAGTTGCTGGCCCAATGACATTCAAGGTTCTCGAACATTCTTGCAATTGGCACAATTCCCAGGCCCGGTTAGTTTGCATATTCAGCCCCCTTGTCAGAAGTGCTGGCCTGGAGTTTGGCATGTGTCTCCAACTCACTTTACCAGAATCTGTCATAGATCTTTCTGGAACTTGAGGTGAGGGGAAAGTCATGTCCACAGGATTATGAAGCTGGCTGGCATTGGGGGCGGTCAGCCATGCCCAACTTTGCCACCATTTTCTTTCTTTTTTTCTTTTTTTTTGGGGGGGGGGTTTGGGTCACACCCAGCAGCGCGTAGGGGTTACTCCTGGCTCTATGCTAAAAAAACACTCCTGGCAGGCTCGGGGGACCATATGGAATACCGGAATTTGAATCACTGATCTTCTGCATGCAAGGCAAATGCCTTACCTTCATGCTATCTCTCCGGCCCCTTTGCCACCATTTCAAGAGAGACCAACTGCCTGGGTCTCAGGGACACGGGCAATGCTGCTGTTTCATGTCAGCTCAAATGGATTCCTGGTTGCTAGTCACAATGTCGACTAGTTCCTCTTTTGCTCCAACTGAGATGTTTTGTCTCTGGCCTATCTGGGGAGCTAACCCCAGGGTGGGATTGGAGAGATCCTTGTAGAAATGACAGCCAAAAGATAAGACAAAAGATGTCTCAGCATCAGCCAGGAGGAGAGGCAATGTTCTAGAGAGAAGTGGGAAGAACAAGACTCCAGGAAGCTGTCTCGATCTTATGAGCGGGCTTGGCTACACTTATTAACACCTTCCATCAAATAAGCTCCACAGCCCTGATTTTCAGGGTGCCACTAGCTAAGGGCTTTGTTGTTTGAAATTTCTTGTCATTTGCTATTTCAGAATTTATTAAAAGCATTTTAGTAGCTTGTTACCAGGAATGCCTAGCAGGACCCCCTACCACTCATTCAGTCAACTCTTTCACACTGCACCCAGCATGTGGGTCTAAAATACTATCTCTGGACCAGAGCAATAGTATTGTGGGGAGGGTGTTTACCTTGCATGCAGCAGGCCTGGGTTCCACCCCCAACACCCCATAGGGTCCCCTAAGCACCTCCAAAAGTAATTCCTAAGTGCAGAGCTAGGAGTAACCCCTGAGCACTCCAAACTCTCCCTTTCCTCAAGCCTGTCCCCAGCACCCGGTTATCCCATTTCCCTAAGTTCCAGGGAAACAAGCCCACCTCAAGCCCAAGAACAGTGGGATGGGGCAGGAGAGGCCCCCTCAGCTGAATGAATGTCCTTTGTGGTACTTAAATTTGTTGGTACTTTGAGTCCTATGATTTAACTTTGACTTTTTCTTTGGAAGAAAGGATTGATCATACACAATTCTTTGATTTTTGGCCACATTTGGTGGTGCTCAGGAATTACTCTTGGCTCTGCACTCAGGAATTACTCCTGGAGGTGTTTGGGGGATCATATGGGGTGGTGGGGATGGAACCAAGGTTGGCTGCATGGAAGGCAAATGCCCTTCCTACTGTATTATCACTCTGGTCCTGATCAAAGACATCTTATGTAAACTTTTTTTTTTTTATTATTTGAGAGAAGGCCCAAACACCAGCAAGTAACAATACTTGGAAAACTCCTGGTTCTACATTGGTGCTCAGGGGACCATATATAGTATTGAACCAAGGTCAGCCATGTGAAATGGAAATGAGCTCCTTGCTGTGCTATCACTCAGGCCCATGATCATTGATGCTTTCAGAGGATTTACATCCTTTAATAATGCCTCGTTAAAGGAAAACTTTTAGCTCTTACATTTAGGACTCTGGGGTTAGAAAGATGATTCAAAGTGTTGGAAGGCAGATTTTGCACGTTAAAAATGTGGGCTTAAATCCCCAGTACTTTAGGACCCCTGCGGCACTGCAGGAATAATCACAGAGCAGTGAGGTGAGATTAGCTCCCAACTACTGCCTGGGGGGTGGCTCCTCAAACAAGTAAACCAAAAAAAATCTGTGACTTTCCCTGAACTTCTCATGCTCTTTCTTCTTGAACATCCAACAGGAGGATTCAGATTCTCATCCAGGTCACTGTGTCCTAGTGGGTGGAATTGGACCTAGGCGTGGAGATGCTGGACCCTGTGGGGCCTGTGTCCTGCTTTCTGGCCATTTGGGGTGCCAAAAGTTGGTGAGGACGCTAGGCCAGGTCCTTCCCAGGCTGAAGTTTCTGGGATGCCAGAGATCACTGAGTCTTGGGAGGACAGGGAGTTCTGAGTCCCAGACAGAGCCAGTCGAGGTTTGGCCAGGCAACTCAGCTGACAGGTGGGGGCTGCTGGGACCTTGAGGGGTTCGGGATAGCCATCTTGGTCTCCACCTTGGCAGAAAGAGACCAGCAGGGGCCTCTCTCTCAGGTAGAGTTGATCAGAGGTGCCAGCAGGGAAGCTAGAATTTCGAATAATCTGGCTATGCAGTAAGGTGTCTGACAGTCAGGCTCTGAGCAGGAGAGAGCACCTGATGATGAGTTGGGGTGTGAGTCTAGCCCAGGAGTGGGTGCTGTGTCTTAAATGAGGGGGCAGCGCAGGTTCCCAGCCTGCAGGGCTGCCAGGTGAGATGCATATGGAAGCACTGCAGCAGGTGTCAGGGGGCTCACACCCTGCCTGAGAGTGCGCGAGTCAGGAGGAGGTAGAGAAAAGTAGGAGGCCAGGAGAGCCAGTAGGGCTGAGTCTCAGGCCTGCAGGAAAAGTTGAGTTTGGGTACTGGAGTGATAGCACAGTGGAGAGGTTTTTTGCTTTGCATGCAGCACTCCAAGGTTCAATGCCCAGCATCCCATAAGGTCCCCGGAGCCTGTCTGGAGTAATTCCTGAGCACAGAGCCAGGAGTAACACCTGAAAACATCAGGGTGTGGCCCAAAACAGCTCCCCCCCAAAAAAAAGCTTAATCAGGGTTGTCATGATAGTTATTAGTGTAGTTATTTCCCTAATAACACCACTACTCTTTGTAGTGAGCTTCATATTGTAAGTCAGTCCTTCCGGCCCTCATCTCCATTGTCTCTGGGGATTAATACAATAATGTCCTTAAGTTTTCTTTTTTCTTTTTATTATTTTTATTTATTTTTTTGGTTTTTTTTTTGGGTCACACCCAGCAGCACTCAGGGGTTACTCCTGGCTCCACATTTAGAAATCGCTCCTGGCAGATTTGGGGGACCATATGGGATGCCGGGATTCGAACTACTGACCTTCTGCATGAAAGGCAAACACCTTACCTCCGTGCTATCTCTCCGGCCCCGTCCTTATGTTTTCTTAAAACTCATAGATGAGTGAGACTATTCTGTGTGTCTATCTCACTCCCTCTGATTTTATTTCACTCAGCATAATAGATTCCATGTCCATCCACATCTAGGAAAATCTTATGACTTTGTCTCTCCTGACGGCTGCATAATATTCCATTGTGCCTATGTACCACACAGTTTCTTTAGCCATTCCTCTGTTGAAGGGCATCTTGTTTGTTTCCAGAGTCTGGCTATTGTAAATAGCGCTGCGATGAATAGAGGTGTGAGGAAGAGATTTTTGAATTGTATTTTTGTGTTCCTAGGTTATATCCCTAGGAGTTGGTATAGCTGGATCCTATGGGAGTTCAATTTTCAGTTTTTATTTTTTCCTGTTTTTTTGGGCCATACCTGGTGATGCTCAGGGGTTCCTCCTGGCTATATGCTCAGAAATCGCTCCTGGTTTGGGGGACCATATGGGACACTGGGGGAATCGAACCGTGGTCCATCCTAGGTTAGTTGCATGCCAGGCAGATGCCTTACCGCTTACACCACTGCTCTGACCCCCAATTTTTTTTGTTTGATTTTGGGTCACACCTGGCAGCACTCAGAGGTTACTCCTGGCTCTACGCTTAGAAATCGCTGCTGGCAGGGGCCCGGAGAGATAGCACAGCGGCGTTTGCCTTGCAAGCAGCCGATCCAGGACCAAAGGTGGTTGGTTCGAATTCCGGTGTGTCATATGGTCCCCCGTGCCTGCCAGGAGCTATTTCTGAGCAGACAGCCAGGAGTAACCCCTGAGCAATGCCGGGTGTGGCCCAAAAACCAAAACAAAAAAAAAGAAAGAAAGAAAAAGAAAGAAAGAAAGAGAAGAAAGAAAGTAAGAAGAAAGAAAGAAAGAAAGAGAGAAAGAAAGAAAAAAAAGAAAGAAAGAAAAAGAAAGAAGAGAAAGAAAGAGAAGAAAAAGAAAGAAAAAAGAAAAAAAGAAATCGCTGCTGGCAGGCTGAGGGGGGACCATATGGGATGCTGGGATTCGGAACAACGTCCTTCTGCATGCAAGGCAAACACCCTACTTCCATACTATCTCTTCGGCCCATCATCCACCATTCATGTGTGTATGGCTTGAGCCCCCCACCCTACCCCAAGTGCCCATCCATCCATCCATCCACCCATCCATCCATCCATCTATCCATCCACCCATTCACCTATTCACCCATTCAACCACCCATCCATCCATCCATCATCCATCCATCCATCATCCATCCATCCATCCACCCACCCACCCACCCACCCACCCACCACCCACCCACCCATCCATCCCACCCATCCATCCACCCATCCATCCATCCATCCATCCATCCATCCATCCATCCATCCATCCATCCATCCATCCATCCATCCATCCATCCATCCATCCATCCATCCATCCATCCATCCATCCATCTATCCACCCCCAAGCCCCCGTCCATCCACCCACCCCCCGTCCACTCACCCACCCGCGCGCGTGGACTCCGAGCCGGCAGGGGGCGCTGCTGCTCTCGCGCGCGCGCGCAGGCGTGAGCAAGCAGGTCGGCTCCGAGCCTGCAGGGGGCGCTGTGCGGGGCGGCGGTGCCAGCAGGGGGCGCTCTGGCCGCGGCGGGTGCGGGCGACCGAGCGGCGGGCGGCGGCGGCGGCGGCGGCGGCCCCGGGTGCTGGAGGCGCCTTGGGCCGGGCTGTGCACACACAGGCCATGGCGCCGTTGCGGGCGTGAAGCGAGCGGCGTGCGGGGCGGCGGCGGTGGCGGCCCTGCCGGGGGCCCCCCAGGAGCGGCGGCGGCGGCGGCGGCCTCGGCCTCCCCCGGCGCAGCCCGGAAATGTCCGGCCGGCTGGAGAAAGCAGGTGAGCGCGCGGGGCCTTGCAGGGCCTTGCAGGGCCTTGCGGGGCTTGCGGGGCCTTGGGGGCCTTGGGGGGGCTGCGGGGCCTCTCTCCCGGGCCCGGGCGGGCCTCGTGGGCCTGAGCTCCAGCTTGTGGCCCCTTACTCCGGGGCCTCGAGTTGCATGCATGCCTGCAGGCCTCGCCCAGGGCGCCCCCCTCTCCGGATCGGGGGTGCCCCTGGAGGGGAGAGGCCTTGCTCGGGACCCCCAGGCAGGTGGGGCTCTGCGAAGGTGACACGTTCGGTGTCTTTGTGCACACCCGGGTTCGTCTCTTGGGTGGCTCCCAGCTGCATGAGCTGCAGCCCCGGTTTTGGGTGCAGGCGAGGATCCATCCCTTCCAGTCTCCCACCCACCCACCCAAGGAAGACACCCCACTGTCAAGCCGCCCAGAGGGGCAAGGTAGGTCGTGGAGACCCATGGAAGTGTGTGTGTGCCCTGGTGGATGGAGCCTCTCCCTTCTGCTGCACTAGCTTGCTCCAGGTTGCGGCGTGAGTGAGCAGGGAGCACTTGGAAGTGGGGACTTGCCCTTTGATGAAGGAGGGTGCTCTGCCTTTTTGGGGGGCCTGGGCAGAGCAGCTTCTTGAAGGAAGGAGAGGGGGGATGAAATCCTGCCGGATCCCTAAAGGTGTAAGAGATAGTGATGTACCCTTGTGCACCGATGAGAAGGCCCCGCCCTCTTCTGGCGGGAGTCCGGACCCCCAGTTTCAGCAGGACCACCCAGTTTCAGGTTCTTTTTTTGCCCTGTGGATTCTTTGCCCCTGATCATGCCCACATGCCCTTCCAGAAAGACCTTGGAGGAGTCTCTAGGCTATTCTTCTCCCCCCCCCACCCCCCGCACTTTTTTTCTGTCTCATCAGAATGGGATGTCTGGAAACTTGGATAATTGACTTCTAGAAAGAACATTCAGGGGTTGCAGAGAGAGTTCAACAGGCCGGTGGGCACGTGGTCTGCATGTGGGAGGCCTGGGGTCAATCTCCCTCCCACCCTTCCTGCATTGCTTGGTTTCCCCCCCAAGTACCACTGCCAGACAGATTGAATGCCACTAGGGGTGGCCCCCCAACAAAACAAAAACGTTCTCAGGCCTTCCCTTGACTTGATAACGCTCCTTATGTTGTCCAGAACCTGAGTCTTGTGGACAAGGAACAAACAGCCCCTCATGCATTTCCAGAGCTCAGGAAACATAAACATATGTGCTCATTCTCCTTTATTACCTGCAGAAAGGTGGTCTAGAGCCATTTTTTGATTATTTCAGCCACCCTGTGCCTTCTCCTATACCCCCCTCTGCCCGCTGGTGGCACATGCAAAAGCCAGCAAGCAGAAGCAGCAGTAGGCAGGAGAGCTGGATCTGCCCAGCTTTGGCGCTTTGGAGGCTTTGGTGAGATACTGTAGTCAGCCAGGGTGGGTCATAGCTGAGGTAGCGGGTTCGGGCTACAGGACTTCGGAGCCTGAAGTGAAAGCAGTGGGGAGAAGATCCCCGGGTGCCATGATTGTGCTAGGTTGTGGGGTTCCCAGGTCTTGTACTATGATCCTTAGGATCCCTGGGCATGGGCACCTTTTCTGGCACACTCTGCCTGTCTGTCCCAGGGCTGCTTTCTGTTGGGATGACTAGAACCCTGGCTGAGTTTCTGGGTACACTTTCTCAGCTCACAGTCACTTGTAGGAGAGACAATTCCTGGCTGCATCTCTCTGAAACTGGGGCCTGCACTTTCTCTACTCAGGGTCTGGGGACGGGGGACCCAGGTGTGGAGTGTTGATGGTACCCAGTTGTGAGATGCCTGTAGGAAGCAGTGTCCATGATCTTTGCCCCAGTTCTTCCTCAGCCTTGTGTCTGGGATGGTGTGGGGCACCCACCCACTGCTCTGGGCCTTCCCCCAGAAAGGCCTCACAAGAGGATCTAGACAGTCCTGGTACCAGAGCAGCAGGTGGCACCTACTGAGCTGGGGAAGGCTAGTCATCTGGGACCTAAGGGCCAGGGCCAAGCTGGGGCATCAGGGCTGGCTCAGCTCTTTTAGCAGTGAAGTCAGCCAGGTTCTGTGCTGGGGGGGGGGCACACTTTATTGATTGATTGATTGATTGGTTATTGGGCCACAGACAGCGGCGTTCAGGGTCACTCCTGGCTCTGCACTCAGAAATCGTTCCTGACAGGCTGGGGGACAATATGGGATGCCTCTTTTGCATGGCTCCTCTTGCCAGTGAGCAGGAGGTGATCAGGCTCCCAGAGAACAGGCCTCTCCTCAGAAGACGAGCACAGAGGGGTGTGATTCCCCACCACTGGCTCTGCATGTTCACGGGGGTCTTGTCTGCTTCCAGGTGCTTCCTTTGTACCTACTGATAGGAAGTGGATGCTGCTGGGTTACAGGGAGGAGGTGAGTTCGAGCTGTGCATGGGTCCAATCCAGAGGAAAAATCAGGGTCAGTGTTTCAAACCAGATCACTCACAGGTGTCTGGGCTCAGAGGCTCTTGGACCCCTCTGGTGACTCTAAGTCCAGCTCCTTTGGTACTGCTGTGCCTTCTGGCCCTCTGTCCTCCTTCCCACCTCTCCTCTGTCCCTCTGAGCCTTGAGGACTGGGGCCCGAAGCAACCCAACAGATGTCACAGCCCGGGCTGCGCTCAGTCACTGTGTGTGTTTGTGTGTGTTTCTGGGGCGTGTCAATGGTAGAGGGACTCAGGGAAGTCCTTGAGGAATTGAGGGAATGGCAATGTGGAGTTCTCACTGAACAGAGGAAATGCTGGGACAGGGCCCCTCAACCAGCAGCGGGCCTAGTGTCCTGCCTGGCTTTGTCCCTGTGTCCCTGTTTGCCCTGCAGTTGTCTGTGTCTGTTTGCTCCATGCCTCTTACACACTTGCACACTGTATGGCTGTCCAGGAGGGGTGTGTGTGTGTGTGTGTGTGTGTGTGTGTGTGTGTGTGTGTGTGTGTGTGTGTGTGTGTGTGTGTGTTGGGGGGCAGGGTGTTCTGTCTGAGAATGGCTCCTGCACCCTGAGCACCGCAGTCTCCATCAGAGCCCAGAATTTTACATGGTTGGGATTCCGGCGCTTTTATTACACTGTGAAGGAACTGTGGCTGCTGACAGCGGAGCCCGTGACTTTGTCATGTTTTTACTCAGGGCAGGTCCTAGCTCGGTAGGCTGCAGAACTGTTAATGGGGGCAGAGCCTGCTGAGTCGGCTCCGAGTCCCCACCTCGAGGTCTTTCTCCTTTCCTGCAGTGCACAGTCTAGGTGGCTGTCTTAGGCCACTGCTGCTAGCCAGCTGCTAGGGGCACAGTCCTGCCTTCTTGGCAAACACTGGGCTGCCGCTGGGCCGGACTCTTCTGCTGGGGTCACAGTCCAGCGCTGACAATGCCACCGTCTAGCACTGGATTGCAGACGTCTGCTTGTTATGGTCACTGACTCTTGGCCCTGAGCCTTGCCATGTGCCGAGGGCAACTGAGGCCATGCATGCAAGGAGGGAGGAGCAGGGTCATTCACCTTGGGCCTGCCTCCGGACTTGGTGGGGATTTCGCCCCACTTTCTCTCTGAGTTCTTGAGAGTTCTTGTTCCTGTTTTTGAGTTTCCTTCAGCTTCCCCCAAGTGTATATACCCGAAAGACCAAGAAATAAGAAGGCAGCCGGCTCCCCCCACCCTGCAGTGAACCCACTTCCTGGCCGCCTCTCATCAGCCACACCCGCTTCCTCCAGCGGGCAGGGATTTCCCTGGGATGCCCTGACCCACTGCTCTTGAGTTTGCTCGGAAACTCCATTCTTGCTCTCTCTGTTGCTTAGTGGGACAGAGTTTCGGGGGGAGCTGTTGTCCCTCCCCGAAAACATAGTGACACCCTCCTGTGCCCCCAGATCTGAGCCTTAGCTTAGGCTGCTTGGAAGGATGGACTCAGTTTCTCATTGCAGGCTTCCACTCCTCAGAGGGCCCCCTGCTTTGGGGCTCTACAGGGCCAGCCTGGTGGTGTCGGGCAAGTGTTCTGCTGACTGTCCTGAGGAAGGGGGGGGGTGCTTTATTTTCAGGGGCACAGCGCCCAGGCTAAGTGTCCCATCTGCTAAGCCAAGCTGAGCCTACACCCGTGCTGCTGGGTGGGACTCAAGTGGCCCTGTTTCTACTGGTGCTGAGGGGCCTGGAGCAAGGCTGGTTCCTCTGGACCCTCGCTCTTCTCTGGGATTAATCCCTTGCTGTTGCCCCTCCTCCGAGCTGTGCTGAGCTAGAAACTGGGCATCTGGACCCCATCGGTGGTGGTGGGAGGGTCAGCATCCTACCAAAGGGCCTGGCTGCAGCACCCTCATCTCCATTATTTTGTGGTGGGATACACCCAGTGGTCCAGAGCCTGCCCTACATTGGGGGTAGAGCTGATTCTCAGGGGCTGACCCAGGCTTGGACTGGATGTTTTTGTACCAGCCACTGGCGCTGCAAAACTGGTGGGGCAGAGCTGGGAGGCACGTGCCAGCTGTGCGCCCCTCTCCCCCACACCCTGTACCAGCTCTTCCCTCCAGAGCAGGACTGTCTGGGAAAGGGACAGGGGTGGGGGTGCAGGTGCAGGTGGCCCCTCAGTGGCCCAGACTAGCCCCTCCAGCCCCCCACTGTCAAGAATGGAAGCATTTATGTATCTGCTGGGTGCCCAGCATGAATAGATGGACGATCATGTGCTGGTGTGTCTGGCCCCTCACCCACTCCTCAAGCCTGGGCACTTGCTGGTACCAGGCTCTGAGCTGTACCTGGTATATGCACTCTGTGGGGAGGAGACGACAAAGGGAAACCCCAGAAATGCCTGACATGTGCTCGAGTGCCTCTCCCCCTCCAGGGGGGTGACCAGCTGAACGTCCCAGCACTTGGTTACAGGGCGAAGATGAGATGCGCCCCCACCCCCAATGTTGCCCTCACCTCTTTGACCCTTGGGAGCCCAGCTGCAGCATTTGTCAGTCTGGGTGGTGGTTAGTGACCACGCTGATGCCCACCCTTCCTCTGTCAAAGGGAAACTTCCATCATCCTCCCAGAGCACTTTGCTAGCAGATGTTCCCGTCACACTCACAGCTGGTTTCACTCCAAGAGGTGTTGGGGTTTTACCGTCTGTCCCAGAGGTGGGGGAGATACTTGTGGACTTAGTGAGTTTGTTTGACCATAGGGAGCATGACAGCTGGACAGTTCTGCCAAGGGAGGTGTGGGTGGAAGTGACAGGTGAATGGTGGGGCTGGGTGGGCCTGGCTCTCATGAGAGTCCCGGTCTCAGCCCCCAGACCCCCTGTGACTGACTGGGTGCGGGGTCTTTGGTTGGAACCTGCTCTGGAATTCCCCGGAGGCCCTCACCCGGCTCCAGGACTGCCACCGCCTACCTTGGATTCCACAGAGTTGGATGGCTGCAAGAGTGAACTTGCTGGGAAGATTGCAGGGGGATTCGCTTCAGATATGAACAGTGGGGAGGACTCTCAGTTCAGTGATTCTGTCCATCCACCTACCAACCATCAGCCCCCTTATCTGCCCATCCGTATAACCATTCAACCCTCTTCCACTCATCACCATGCCCATCCACCCTCATGTTCACCTGCCAATACCATTCACTCAGCATTCTTTCATCCACACATTCACCCATCCACCGATACACTCCTCCTGTCACCATCCATCCACCAACCCAGACACTCATCCATCCATCCATCCACACACTATCCATCTATCAATCCATCCACCCACTCACCCACCCATGCATCCATCGATTCATCTATTCATCCATCCATCCACACATCCATCCTTCTATCCATCCACACATCCATACTATACACACTATCCATCTAACAATCCATCCACCCACTCATCCATCCATCCATCAATCCATTTTTTTGAGTGGAACCACACCCGGTGACGCTCAGGGGTTACTCCTGGCTATGTACTCAGAAGTCGCTCCTGGCTTGGGCAGACCATATGGGATGCCGGGGGATCGAACCGCAGTCCGTCCTAGGCTAGCGCTTGCAAGGCAGACACCTTACCTCTAGTGCCACCACACCGGCCCCCATCCATCAATCCATCCACATACCCACCCACCTCTTCATCCATCTATCCATCCACCCTTCAGCCCCCCCTTTTAGCCCCCACCCAGGCAGAACCAACCAAGTATTCACCAAGTACCAAGCACCTTCCTGGGGCAATGGGAGGCATTGAGATTAGAGGCAGTTGTGCCTTGGAGAGATGACCATAGAACCTTTGGAGACTTGACTCAAGCTTTCTCATAGGCCAGCATGCTGGCTACAGATCTGTGGTTGCCTCTGGCTCTGCCTCTGCTTGCTTCTGGGCCTCTGGTCTGCCTTGCAGCTTCGAGGGTGGCCGTGGCCCAGGAACGGTCAGTGAGGCGAGTTTGGGCTTCTGAGCCCTTGAGCCCATGGACTGGAGCCCAGCTCTGTGAGGAATGGGGGGTCTTGGTCACATCTCCCTGCTGGTTGGAATGTCAGTTTCTCACCTGTGCAGTGCAGAAAGTCGTCTCGTTGCCTCCCACACAAAGTGCCCATGAGTAGACCAGCCTGTCCGTATATAGCCAGAGCCTCATTCTCTCTGATACTGCAGCTCCACAAAGCTATGCCTTGAGCATGTGACCACTTGAACAGGTGAGGTCAGTAGCACAGAACCCCTAAAACATGCAGGCACCTACTCTTGTCAGCCAGTGTTGCCTCATGGTTATGTGGTGGATACAACTGCCTGTTCCCCACCCCATCTTAGGTATTTCCTTTGGGACATCTGTTTTCTCTTCAAGAAAGCTGAATTCTGGGGACCAGATTGTCACAGGTCAGTAAAGCCTCAGAGGCCTGGCTTCCAGCATGAATGCATCACTGAGCCCGCACATAGGAGGACTGGCTCAATGTGTCTGCGTTACTGGTGGGATTTGGGTTTGGGTTTTTAGACCACACCTAGTGGCACTTAGGCAGGGATTGAACCCAGTATGTTCTCCTACTTTGCACAGATGCTTTGAGCATTTTCTTGGCTTTGGAATTAATTATCTAAGACAGTCCAGGAGATCAGTCAGGTCCTGGGCTGTGCGGCGGGCAGTGGATAGTTTGCCCAAGCCGAGCACTGTGGGTGAAGCTGTCCCATGAGGACCCCCAACCATGTTGCATTCCTTGGGGGGTGGCTCTCAGGATTCATTAACCACCTTGTTCTGATACATGGTGAAGCTTCATTGTCTGCGTGTGTTGGTGACAGTTGAAAAACACCAGCAGCTTGGGCCTTAGCCATAGTACAGCTGGGAGAGCATTTGTCTGGTTTGCAGCTGACCCATGTTCAATCCTCAAAATCCCCTAAGGAAAGGATGGGTGAATGTGTGGGTGGATGGAGGAGTGTGTAAGAAGATGGGATTTGTCCCCTAAGCCCTGTCAGGAAGGATCCCTGAGTGCAGAGCCAGAGTAGCCCCTGAGCACCTCTGGATGAAGCCCAAACTAACTCAGCCATTCCACGTCTGCTCATACCCTAATGGGTGTGGCAGGCAAGCTTGAGTGCATGTGCACGCTGCTGGGGAGGAATTTCTGAGCCTCCAGCTCAGTTCTCTCAGATACATACCAGCAAGGCAGAAATTCTGTGGCCTGATCTGAGCCTTCATTGGCCCGTGTACTCTTGCCTGCCTCTCTGGAAGGTGAATGTGGACAGCCGCCCTGCAGTAGGAGGGAGCAGTTGTCACAGACCTGGCCAGTCCCCCCTTTTCACTTTCTTTCTCCCTCCCCCCCCCCCGGAGCCACAGGCTTCCGAGCCATTCACAGAACCACACTCGCTGTCCTGTCTCAGCTTGTCGGCCGGCCACATACTCCTCCTCTGAGCTCATTCACGCAGCAGGCCTCAGCCTGGGAGCTGCTTCCTTACCTGGCTTCTGAGCCTGGGACCAGGTCCTCGTTCCCTTCCTCAAGGTGTGCTCCTTCAGAGTTGCCTGTGGCCTGGGCCACGAGACCTGTATGTGTCATACGTGGCCAGAGGCAATGACAGTGACTGTGACTATGTCCTGGTGATGCACCGCCAGTTATAAAGATCATGTTGATTTGGTCATCATTTTCTCAGGAAGCAGAGAAAAATAAAATGTTGGCGAGTAGGGCAAGTTGGTACTCCCCCAAAACAAGGCAGAGAGGAAAGGGGACAGAGGGATAGTTACAGCGAATGGGCAGGCAGGTTGCTGACTTGTCTGGCACGAAGCCAGCCTGGATTTGATCCCAGCACCATATAGGATGTCCCCTCACCTCCAGCCCTGCCAGGTGTGATCCCGGAGTACTGCTGGATGTGGCTCCCAAACAAAACAGAACAAAACAGCATGCTGAAAACATGACTTGGAACTGCAGAAGCAGATTCCATTTATCTATTTATCCATTTAAATAAATGGGGCATTGTCATCTCGTGAGATCCTTGGGGGTCGGGGCGTCCATGATTAACCAGCCCTGTTTCCCTAGCTTGGAGTTCGATAATGTGGGCCCCTGTCTTCCCATAACACAACTGTCCTACAGCGGAGATGAGGCGCCCACTGGACGGAGACCTTCAGTTTTTGTTGGGGGACCTGAGGCTCCTCTGTGGCTTTGGACCTGGCGAGTGCCACTGGGAGTGTTCCTGAGTCCCAACTGCCCTATGACAGACACCCCAAGGTGCCATGGCTGTCCACATTCGCTCAGGTGGGACTGGGAGCAAGTGCTGGTCGCCCCTCGCCCCCCTCCTCCTGGAAGCTTCTCCCTCTGGAACCTTTCTCAGGGCCCACTTCCTCGCATTGTCTTTTCTGGAGCGGAAGTGACCCACTCAGGGCTTCCGCCTTTGCATAGTCCTGGTTCTCCATACAGAGCGGGGGTGGGGGTCCCGATGAACCCAGACTCCTGGGCCCACGTCCCCCAGAAGTGAGCTGTCTGGAGCCCAGTCACCCCCTGCTGACGGCATGGGCACACCCACCTGTGAGTGTATCTCTCCCATGTCTGGAGAGGAGAATGTGGGGATGACCCAGCTGATTGTGTGTGGGTGATGGGGAAGTGACCCTG
This sequence comes from Suncus etruscus, assembly GCF_024139225.1. Classification (NCBI taxonomy): domain Eukaryota; kingdom Metazoa; phylum Chordata; class Mammalia; order Eulipotyphla; family Soricidae; genus Suncus; species Suncus etruscus. Next base: position 18,929,280 of record NC_064852.1, on the reverse strand, counting down.
CTATTGGGGTGTTCACTGCTCCTTGGGCTCCTCCCTTGGGGATCAGAAATCAGCACTTATGGGCTATGGTCAAGGTGGGGTCATAGGGGCAGCTTGGCCAAGGCCACTCAGTAGGATCCCCCTCTTTATATTTTATTTTATTTTATATTTTGGTTTTTGGGTCACACCCGGCAGCGCTCAGGGGTTACTCCTGGCTCTACGCTCAGAAATCACTCCCGGCAGGCTCAGGGGACCATATGGGATGCCGGGATTTGAACCACCATCATTCTGCATGCAAGGCAAACACCTTACCTCCAGGCTATCTCTCCGACTGTAGGATCTCCCTCTTATGGGAGGCTGTCTCTGGGCCTGCAAGGGGTTCCTTCCCACTGGACTCACATGGTCAGGGGGGTGGGGCTTCTCCTGGGTGAGGACACCGAGGCAGGGGCCCCATTTGCAAGGCTGAATGGCAGAAGCGGGCTCGGAAGCCAGTGAGGCTTGCATCCTACCTGTGTCCACCTCACAGAGCTCTGCTTCTCTAGTGAACTTGGGGGTGTATCAGTGGTAGGCCTATTTCCCTCACACTTCGGCCAGCCTGGGTCCGACCTCGTGGCCACCTCATGCAGGTGTGGGGCTTGGTACGGCATGGTGCCGACTTCCTGCAAAAGGAACTTTCCAGCTGTGTCCAGATGCGGCACTGGGCTCCTCCTTTCTGCTTTCCTCTCTAAACAGAGGGTCTTTCTGGGTTTTAGGCCACATGCAGGCAGTGCTCATGGGTTACTCCTGGCTCTGAGGTCAGAAATTCCTCGTGGCAGTGCTCTGAGGACCATATTGAATGCTGGGGATTGAATCTGTGTTAGCTACATACGAGGCATAAATTGCCCTCCCTACGGTGCTATCTCTCTGACCCTTTTTTTTGGAGGGGGGCACATCTGGCAGTGCTCAGGGGTTACTCCTGGCTCTACCCTAAGGAATTACTCCTGGTGGTGCTCAGGGAACCAAAATGGGATGAAGGGGATTGAACCACCTGTAAGGCAAACATCCTCCTTGCTTGTCACTCTGGCTCTGGTACTTGGTGTGTTTCCCTTCGGGAGCTCAGTCAAATTAGTTGGCTTGTTTGAGTGGACAGATCGTGTCCTGTGACATGATCAAGCCCAGGGACCTGAACGAGACGACCCAAAAAATGAAGGAGGGCCATGAGGGTCTATGTGAAATGGTGTCTCCTGGCACATACCCAGCGTGGACTATGTTTAACTCGTGGCCTTTTAATCACCAGAGGCCCCGCCTAAGGAAACACAGCATTGAAGGCTTTTTGGACTGCTGGGTGGAGCCCAGGGCTGGTGCCTTCCAGAGCTGACTCGAGATTTGTTGGCCAGGCAGCACCGGCCTTTCCTCCTTGGGTGGGAGGCAGGAAGCGGAGACCAGTTTGTGGGCCAGAGAGCCCTTCCCAGCTCCTGTGCGGTCACTGGGTATATCCACGCGATGCTGCTCCTTTCAGCTGAGACTCGACCCTCGGCTGCAGTTCTGAAGGGGCCACTGAGCTTCGGGACCCTCTGTCTTCAGGATGGGCAATGCTGCTGAAACCCAGAGGCCCTCAAGACAGAGCCACAGGGGCTCCTGGCAATATGGTAAGAGCAGTACCTCAGGCTTGGAGTGAGCTGGGGCCTGAGCCCAGCAGGGCAGGTAGAGCCCAGTGAATCAGGAAGTGCTGGCGGTTTCTCCTTGCATAGTGGCAGCTCCCTGGCCCATCTGCTGAGGGGAGAGCAGGATGGTTGTGACTCACTCCAGCACTCTGATGTGGTAGGGACCTTAGTGCCCTACAGAGATTTCTCCGGCCAGCACATATGGAGAAAATTTCAGAGTTGGTGCAGAGTTTCAGCATTGCAGAACATGATTCTTTTGGGACAGTTTGGTTCCCAAAAGGGTGATATTTGCACCTTGTGAGGGGGGTGATGGGGCACCTGGAAATCATCCAGGTAGCCGGTGTAGCTTTGATGAACATTTTCTTTTTTTTTTTTTTTTTTTGGTTTTTGGGCCACACCCGGCAGTGCTCAGGGGTTACTCCTGGCTGTCTGCTCAGAAATAGCTCCTGGCAGGCATGGGGGACCATATAGGACACCGGGATTTGAACCAACCATCTTTGGTCCAGGATTGGCTGCTTGCAAGGCAAACGCCACTGTGCTATCTCTCCGGGCCCCGATGAACATTTTCTGTCTGTCCATTTAGAGAAGGTAACTTTCTGGGGGCCACACACTGGTGTGTCCCAGGGGGCGCAGCCTTGCCTGGGCAAATTGAGCTCAGGAAGAGGGGCTCGAGTGCATCCAGCTGCAGGTGATGTTGTGTGCCCAAGGGAGAAGTGGGTGTCCACAGGCAGTGCCTCTGCCTTCCCCTTACTCTGTCTCACGGAACCAGGGTTGCTGCTGGAATTGGACTCAGGTTCTGCTTTGTGAGTGGAGCAGAGGTTGCTAAATGGCCTGTGAGAGACATTTGGGACCCAGGTGGACCTTCTGAAAAGGGGCCGCAGAATGACAGTTATGGGGTCTATTGCTGATGTTCCACTTGAGACTGGCGCTGAGTCATGGTGGAGGAGGTCCGTTTTGGTGATTGTGTTGAAGATTCTAAGGATGAAGGCTCAGGTGTCATTTATTCTGACATGGTTCTGGTGAAGTGAATTTGAGCCTCTCTACCCACCTACTCTGTACTGGGAAGCACAGTTGTGTAGGCTTGTTGTTGTTTCGTTGTTTTGGTTTTGGGGCTCTACCTGGTTGTGTCCAGGGCTTATTCCTGGCTCTGCACTCAAGGATCACTCTTGATGGTGCTTGGGGGATTCTATGGGATGCTGGGGATTGAACTGGATTTAGCCTGCAAGGCTAGCTAATGCCCTACCCTGCTGTACTATTGCTCTGACCCTTGTCTTGTTTTTGTTTTTGCTTTTGAGCCACATGTGGCTGTGCTCTGCGCTTACTCCTGGCTGTGTGCTCAGAGATCACTCCTGGCATCTTTGGGGGACAATACAGGTTGATAGGGATGGAACTAAGATCTGCCAGGTGCAAGACAAGTGCCTGCCTGCTGTACTGCCTTTGCACCCCCAAATCAGGCATACTGAACAACTCGGAGGCTACAGGTTACAAGTGTGTCTAAAGTCAGTCACACACTCCCTAGTCAATTTTCTCTCGTTTGAAGCAAAAAAGTCTAGCTGCCAGTTGTGGACAACCCTTTGCAGACAGGACATTTCCTGTGGGTGACATAAGTTTGGGGTGTTGGGTCTTTCAGACTCCGGGGTCTCTAGCCACCAGGAGGACCCTGCATGGTGAGATGTAATGCATGCCCCCCCCCAAAAAAAAACCATTTCAAACTACCTTAGAAAAATGCATAAGAATGAAAAAAGATTAGTACAGTGGTGAGAGCAGTTGCTTACATATAGCCAACCTGGATTCAATCTCCAGCAGCCCATAAGGTCCCCCGAGCACTACCAGGAGTGATCCCCAAGTGCAGTGCCAGGAGTAACCCCGACATTGCTGGGTATGGCCCAAAATCCAAAACCAAAAAGACTTGAGTTTCCAGACAAAATTCAAGAAAGGGTTTGTGCTCTGTTCTTTCTTGGAGCCATGGCTGATGTTTAGAAGGAGCTGTGGGTTCCCCCATTGGCAGTAGGATTTTAGAGTCCCTGGGGAGTTAGGGGTGAGGAGAAAGGCAGTTCACTGTCCTGGTTCTCAGTCCAAATCCCAGCTAAGTCAGGTGGGCTGTGGCTCAGGTTGGACTGGCCAGGAGGGCATCTTGGTTCCAGCATCCAAGTCTCTGTCTGTCTAACAGTGGTTGAAGTTTGGGGTCTTAGATTTCTGGATGTTTGTAACTGGATTACAGAATCCCAGGCCCTGCCCTTGGCCCTGGCGTGTGCCTTTCCACAGTCCTGTGCTTAAGGCCACGTTCACGGAAACCAGGCATGACCTTGAATGAAGAGCCTGCTGGGGGCTAGCGGGCCAGTCACCCCAATAGCCCAATAGCGGATGTTTGGTGGGAGAATGGGAGACACTGACATTTGCAGAGTTCGCCAGCCACGTGGAGGGTGGGACTGTCCTGTGGACACAGCGAGACAAAGCCCTTTTGTGCCTTTTGGAATCATCACATTTCTATCTCTGGGTCATACACCTACCTGCAAGGCCACTCACTGGTCCAAAGAAACTTCGAATCTCAAGCTTCCCCCATCCCCTATTCTCTATGGACTCTCCACCCCTGGGAGAAGAAGGCTCTTCCTATTGCTTCAGAGCTTGTGTGCGGACTCCTGTGAGGACCCAGGCTTCTCCCCATAGCTCTCACTGTGCTTGGCTTTTGCTGATTCCTGACTCTGCACTTGGGTGATTCCTGGCAGAACTCAGGGTACCACACGGGATGCTGGGGATTGAACTCTGGTGGAAAGGCAAATACCCTCCCTACTTTGCTGTCATTTTAGTCCCTACTCTTATCTTTTGTTGTTGTTTTTTTTTGGGGGGGGGCATACTTCATAGTGCTCAGGGGTTACTCCTGGCTCTGTACTCAAAAATTACTCCCGGCAGGCTTGGGGGGGATCAGGGATGCCAGGATCAAACCTGGGTTGGCCACATGCAAGGCTTTCACTCCAAACCTGTTGTTTTAACAGCCTAGACTCCAAGCAGGGAAAACCCAGAACTACTCTGACCTCTGAGCCCACAGGGCCTGTCAGGGCAGATCACTCGGGTCATTCAT